>NW_006911353.1:0-128586 GCF_000523455.1 Bipolaris oryzae ATCC 44560 | reverse complement strand
CCCCCCCCACTAAACAAAAAGCAAGCACATCGCAATACACGACGGATTACGATGACGCAATCACGGCGCAAAATGAACAACTTCCCACCGGTTCAAATCATGAATCATGTCCACACTACAAAGCACTCAATTTTTCGGGAGAATTTCAGAAAAAGAAAAGAAAAAAACAAGAAACACAATCCCCGACGCCGCAGTTCATGATTTCCACGGCCCTTCCCCCCCCCAGGTGAATACGGCGCGTTTCGGTCCGAATACACCATGTGTTTTTTTTTCCCTCTGCACCTTCTTCTGCGTATCTATGTAGCTATCATTTTTATCTCCCCTTGCTAGCTAGTTTTTTTTGCTCCGGAGGAAAAAGGGGGAGAGAAAAAAATTCTTTGCAAGCAAAAACAGGTTGATTTGTTCATTAGGGGAGTAAAAGAGAGAGAGAGAGAGAGAGAGAGAGAGAGAGATGGGCCCCAAAGGGAAGGGGGAGGGGGAATTGCGGGTTTATTTAGTAACTACGTAACTACGAGTCAAGTCAAGAAGGGAAAGAAAGAAGGGAAAGAAAGAAAGTTTTTTGGTCGGAAACTGGGGTGGGCAAGTGCGCGATAGTATACTTACTACTTACTTGGCTGTTCGGGATAAGTATGTATTATGTACGTGAGAGAAAATCTGACATGTCGCATAAGCACCACCACCACGACCCCTTGCACGTGTCTGCATGTTTGTAAAGTATATAGTAATTATTTTGTGGGGGGGGGGGGGAAACGGATGGGCGTAAATGAAGGGATTCGCGCAACGCGACGCGCGTAAATAAGTAAGGCTTGCGCATGGCCCATAATATGTAGTGACTAGTGACAGAGAGTACTAGGAGTTATTTTTGTACACGGTGTGTTTTATGCGCTTGTAGTAGTAGCCTCATTCTCAACTTCAATAGTAGTAAGTAAGTATGACGATTTGTTTGTTTCTTTCCTTGGGGGAGGAGTTTGAAGTTTGATGAGCTAATTTCGTGTGTGTTTGATGTCGTAGTCTAGATGAAGTGGTGAGTGAGTGAGATTGATGGGGGGGGGAGAGGGAAGGGGGAGGGATCGGAGATGCATGGGTACGTTGTAAGTTATGGGTGGAGGGTCGGCGGAATGCGGTGAGGAACAAAAGAGTACACGTGGAAGGGGTATTTACGTGTCGGGGTTGAGGCTTTTTTTTACCTTCTGGAAGAGGTCCGAGATCGTCGATCTTTCGGTATCGCTGCTTTATCTTTGATATATACTAGATATAGGAAAGGTAATTAGGAGCCAAGAGCTTGGGGTATAAGTATGTAATTTTAATGGTTGCAAGCTACGTAATCACGTGATTTGCTACTTGATTCAGGTAATGTAACGTACAAACAAAGCAGTGGCCACCATGTATTCTCATGCCTTGCTTGCCCGGAACTTCCTCAAAACCTCCCTCTCTTCTTCGTTTTGTGCGATGCTCTCCTCGTCGCCGACGGGTAGGCGCTGGTGCTTCCATTGCTTGCCTCCGGCCCCATACTCGGCGCTCACCTGTGCATCACCTACAATGACCCATTTGTATATTGTCAGGCCTTCTAACCCGACAGGCCCTCGCGAGTGAATCTTGTTCGTGCTGATGCCGACTTCAGTTCCGAATCCGTATCTTTGTCCATCAGCCATACGCGTAGACGTATTCCAGTATACACTCGAGGAGTCCACGGCTGCGAGAAAAGACTTGGCTGTGGCTTCTGATGTAGTCAGGATGGCGTCGGTGTGGTGAGATCCGTGAGTGTTGATGTGAGAAACAGCTTCTTCGACATTTGCGACAGTCTTTATCGCAAGAATATAGTCCAGGAACTCGGTATCATAGTCTTCTGGTCCTGCTTCTTGCAGCAATGCTGCCGAGTGGGGATCTAATTTGCCTTTGAGCGCGGCCAGTGACGCATTGTCACAACGAAGGGAGACGCCCTTTTGTAAAAGCGCTTCTACAACCACGGGGAGACTGGTGCCGAGGGCTTCTTCTTCTACAAGAAGTTGTTCAAGTGCATTGCAGCCTGCAGGATAACTCGTCTTTGCATCGAGGATGATTTTGGTAGCCTTGTCTGCAGGGTAGTCGGAGCACAGATATGTGGAGCATATGCCGTCAGCGTGGCCGAGAACCGGGATCGTGGTCGTGTCTTTGACGTAGCGGACTAGTTTGTTGCCGCCGCGGGGAATACATAGGTCAATGTAGGTATCTTGTTTGAGGAGATCGGCAATAACATCGTGGGTCTGAACTAGTTGGAGACAGTCTGATGGTACTGCAGTTGATGCCAAAGCCTTTGAGATGATGGATGCAATTGCTGCGAAGCTATTGCTGGATTCACGACCACCTTTGAGAATGGCGGCATTCCCAGACTTAATTGCAAGCGCCGAAATGTTGGCAATGACTTCGGGCCGTGCTTCGAAGATGATGAGCAGTACGCCAATTGGGCACGTGATTCGCGACAGGACCAAGTTGTCGTCAAGTAGCGTCTTTGCGGTTGTCTTGTTGATGGGGTCTTCCAAGTCTCGTACATCCAGTATACCCTGGAGCATATCCTCATATTTGCCCGGCTTGCCCAGATCCAGCCTCTTTACCAAGCTCGCACTGAGCGTGCCTCCTGCTGCAGCCTTGTTGGCAGCCTCAAGATCCTGAACATTGGCGGCTAGTACTTCATCCTTGGCATTCGCCAGTGCATCGTGGATGGCGGTCAGGGCTGCATTCCGCTCGTCGGTGGATAATACGGCCAGTTTCCGGGACCCGAGTCTAGCTGCCTGTGCAACCTCGAGCGGTGTGGCGTTGGTCAGAGACATTTCTTCTCCTTGGGGGGTTGCTTTTGCCGGGTGGTGGTGGTGAGATGTGGTAAAATGGCCAAAGTCTTCAGATGCGTGTGACTCAATTCAATATTGATGGAGTGACGAGGGGCCTAGTGCCGGTTATGCAGGGTCTGTTTCCGCTGCAAATGCTATTGGAGATGCCACTGCGGGTCGTACATATGCGGAGATGGCGAGGAAGCCTAAAAAAAGCGACAGGACTCGTGGTGGGATGAACGTGGTGGTGTTGCGGGGTCTAGATGCATGACGCCACACCCGCCCGCATGCGAACCAGGGTGTTCTCCTCTTCTCACACCAACCACCACCCTGCTGACTGCGCTCTTATTACTTGCGTCCTGGACCGCTGCCCAACTCGATCGCTGGCAGGTTTCGATAAGTTTCCGGCTTCGTCATAGGCCGGGGCTCTGGACGCGCACCAAGATTGCGTGTTGGCAGCAGCGTCTGGCGGTCGAGTGCTCGGCAGGGGTCTGGTGTGGCTGGGTGCGCCTACCAACCACCTCGGCGTCGCCTTGCCAACCTCGCCCAATTCCATCCACTCCCGTATCGCAACAAGCAAGCTTGACCGCACTATCCCAGTTTCACGTGCAGCCCACTACGTAGGTCACCGCCCAGAGATGGCTGGGACTCTACAAAAGCTGCAGGGTCGCCGGCCACAGGGCCTGCCACCTCTGCACACTGCTTCCCGACCGCCTCTCAGGTGCTGAGAAGGTACCCTGTCGCACTTTACCTTCACGGTACACACGTGCATACCCGCCTGTGCGCCATAGACTGCTGTAACGTTTTTCACAAACATTCGTTTGACAGCATACGTCTACCAATATATCGCACACCACTATCGCTATCGGCCGTCACCTTCACTAAGATGCGTTCTACAACAAGGGCACTTGCGGCTCTGCTCTCAACTGTCCTATACGTTCCCTCTGCAGCACAAACATGGTCCAACTGCAACCCGACCCTACGAACCGACTGCCCTCCAGACTCCGCGTTGGGAAGAACCGTAAACATTGACTTCAGCTCAAAGTCCGACAGTTTCACTCCACAGGGCAACCCAACCTATGGCTCCGATGGCGTGTCCTTTACCATCTCCAAGGCGGGCGATGCGCCACAGCTCACTTCGCTATGGTACATAATGTTCGGCCGGGTAGACATTCAACTCAAGGCTGCACCGGGCGCAGGCATTGTTAGCAGCTTTGTCTTGCAATCCGACACCCTTGATGAGATTGACTGGGAATGGCTTGGTGCAGATCCTGATGAAGTTCAGTCAAACTATTTTGGAAAAGGTACGACATAATCGAGTTTATCGACCTATGCACACATCAACTTTGAAAGTCACTTACTAACAACCCATCCAGGTCAGACAACAGACTACAACCGTGGTGCTTTCCATTCAGACCCCGGTAGCCAGTCAAACTTCAAGACTTATACAATCATCTGGACACCAGAGCAGATTGTATGGCAGATTGACGGAAACACTGTGCGCACTCTTGAACCTGCCAACGCCAACAACCAGTACCCCCAAACACCCATGCAGGTCAAGTTTGGCTCCTGGAGCGGTGGTGATCCAGCCAACCCTGCCGGTACTATCTCTTGGGCTCGTGGTCCAACCGACTACTCCAAGGGACCTTTCACTATGACTGTCAAGTCTCTCAAGGTCCAGGACTACTCCACTGGCTCTCAGTACATCTACGGTGATCAATCTGGTACTTGGAAATCTATCAGGTCCAACGGCGGTGCCATTTTCGCGGGAGGTAAAGCTCCAATCGCGGACGCACCTGCAGTCACCGCAACAGCTAATGGCGCTCCTCTGCCTTTTGCTCCTCACCAGACCAACGCCGAGCGCCCCAGCGTTTACCCCTGGATTCCTGACCCGAACGCTACTCCCACTCCTCAACCCACATTTGCAAACTACCCTGGCCTTCCGAGTGGGTGGACTGTTTCCAATACCGGAAAAGTGATTCCACCCAGCTCAGCCACTGTCAGTAAGCCATTTCTTCTACGGTTCCTCCACTTTGCAAACAGTATACTGACTTGAATCTTGTAGATGTCCCCTCCAGGTTCCTCTATCTCATCGCTGCAAGCTTCGCCTACGGATTCCTCCGGCAATGGGCCTAAGACTGTAACCAGCTACGACGATCGTGGCTTCACGACCATTCGCACAATCCACCCCGAAGCCACACCAGCACCCTCAGGCAACGGACAACAGGGCAACAACGCTGGAGACGCGGTTCCTGCTGCCCCCCTGGCAGCAAGTTCCTGGACCCTCGTCATCTCGAGCATTCTGCCCTGGGCGATTGTCCTCCTCCATATTCCTACCTGCCTCGGCTTCTAGGCGAGTTGGGCAGACGTATGGTATACCGTGGACTTCGGACCAGCCTACCCTATCCTCGGTGCTGGTATCGTCGCGATGTTTGCATGTCTAATGAAATGCGTTATGATGGGTTATGTTGGTTTCAAAATCTCAATCAAGTTGTGGGCGGGGCCTTGGCCCGACGCAAGCTGGAAGTGGAACTACAAGTTCAAGGGCAGTAAAGAGACGGAAGCGACGTACAAAGCCATATGGACGTCGCTTCGGCAGATCTTTCTTGGAGCTTGATTGTTTTTTGTTTTGTTTTGTTTTATTGCATAGCGTCTGGTTTTGGTATTTGAGCGTTATTGGCTTTTGTTTGGTTTATAGCATATCTGCAGGCGACTGAGCTGCGGTTGATGCGGATTCACAGTCTGCTTTCATACGAGATTATAGAGTATAGGAGACGATGTCATGTCGTAACGTAATGAACTTATCATACTGTATCATCAGCATTCTCGACGTTGACATATTGTGCCTAGCAGATCTTTAAACACGCTCTATTCAACATTCACGTTGATCCAACAATCAAAAAGTCACTCCAAACAAAAAAACCCCCTGCATTATTTTTTTAGTGAAGTAAAAAACCAGCAATTCTAATATACAAAACACGAACTCAAGATTTCACTCTTCTCTCTCTCTCTCAGTTAGAAAAAATAAAAGAAAAAGGTCCCTAAACTGCCGAAGCATATACCATTATGAATTTTTCTTGATTCCTCTTTTCGAGTTTTTTTGCTGCCCTAACATACCGTAGTCCTCTCCATTAGATTTGATTTGAGTGGATGGTCCCCTTTTGAATTGAAACTTTTTTTTCTGTCGCTTTTGAACCGTTTCGTGGCGAGATGATGGATGTAGGAAGGAAGAAGGGCCTTCTTCCCTAAACGTATGACATACCCTTAGTGGAGAAGAAACAAGTAGCCGTGCTGACTCCATCCTCTCCGGGCTCTCGTCCAAGCAACAGTCCCCGAGTTTTTTTGTGTTAGGTGAGGAGAAGTTGGACAAGAATGTGAGAAACGTAGTTATCCTCGTTCCTTTCCTGCTTCTTTTCCTTTCCGATTCGAGTTTATGATTCCAAGAGACACACTTCTCTCTTTCTCCACTGCGTGAAGTCTTTCACTTTCAGGTGATCAATTCCAATGATGACGCTTTAACCGCCACGGCCACCATACGGTTGGTGTCTGAAGCCGCCGCCTCCACGGTGACCTCCACCACGGTAATTGGCGCCGCGGACACCAGCGTTCTTAGGACCAGTGGGTGCATTGATGGGAGCCTGACCGCCGCCAGAAGGAGGCTGGCTGGATCCTTGGCGAGACCGATTGTTTCTGAAGCCGCCACCGCCACGGCCGCCGCTAGGTCCGGAGGGAACGTTGGGCGGAGGTGCGTCGTCGTACATGCCATCCCAACTTGCTGGACCACCGCCCTGTGCCGCACCGTAGCCCGCGGGGCCAGAGAGTTGTTGCTGTCGACGAGCTTGCTGTTGCTCGTATTTCTGCTGTTCAAATGCCAGCTGGTCTTGTGCCGTGTATGCTGGGCGAGGACCGGCATTTTGTCCGCCTTGAGCATTCATCATGCCTGGGCCTCCGGGTCCGCCTGGGCCACCTCCACCTTGCATCTGTTGCATCTGTTGCATTTGCATCTGCTGCATTTGCATTGGATTCATACCGCCAGGGCCACCCATCATCTGTGGGTTTGGCGAGCCAGTGCCACGGTTCATGCCTTGGTTCATCATCTGCTGTTGCATTTGCTGCATCTGCATCGGATTCATACCGCCCATTCCACCCATAGGGTTACCCGGCATGCCACCACCGGCCTGTTGTTGAGCGAGCGTTTGCTGCATAGATTGGAAGTATTGCTGCATCCGCTGCCAGTACTGGGCCATCATAGCCGGAGACATGGCAGTGTTGCCTTGTGCTTGCATGTTTCCTCCGCCGTTCTCATAGCCGTTTCCTCCACCCTGACCACCATTTCCGCCATCATTGAACTTGTTGAACTTGTTGCCGCGACCGAACTTCTTGTTTCCGTCACCACCGTCGTCGTCACGCATGTTTCCGCGAGGCTGGGCGCGCTTAACTTCGATTTGCTTGCCGAGAATCTGAAGTGGGCCGCGTAGTGTAGCATCTACTGCCGCATCGCCGTCAAAGGTAACGAAACCGAAGCCACGAGGGCGGCCCGTTTCCTTGTCCATCATGAGGGTGGCATCGACCACACGGCCAAATTGCTTGAAAAAGTTTGTAAAATCTTCCTCCGTTGCTTCCTGGCTGACACCGCCAACAAAGATCTTGCTGGTTCGCTCTTGTTCTTCACGAGGAATAGCCCGCTTTGGGTCAATCTGATCATTGTTAGCGAATGGTTTTCATTAGAATTGGTGGTTGACATACGATCTTGCCGTCTAGATAGTGCTCTTTTACCATAACAATGTTGACGCATTTGGGGTCCTTAAAGGTAAGGAAACCAAAACCTCGAGATCGGCCAGTAGCAGAATCGCGCATAACCGTGCACTCGCTGACCTCACCAAATTGTGAGAAGTAGCCCTTGAGGGAATCTGTGTATCAGACATTAGTACTGATTGTGGTTACAGGGCTGACAAGTGGCAGCTCCTATGATGAAAGACTAAGGGCTACTCATAGCTCAAGTCAACAAACGCACCTTCAGTAGTCTCCCAATTTAGACCGCCGATGAACATCTTGCTACAGTTGGTGTCAGTACGTCAGTGTTGACATGGTGGATAAAAACAAGAGTACAAAGGGGGCATTGAGACGCATCACAGGTTGTCGACAATTGGTATCCAGAAGCCATTCGAGATGAGTAAACAACGAAAATGATATCCCAACAGCCCGACATCTTGTAATGTCGAAAAGGCAAACTGCAGTGATCGCCACATATATGCGCAAAGTCACTGGGCTCCAGTAATGTAACCAACGTCCGGAGGAAGGTGTATGACAAGGGTCTTTGGTCGGCGAAGCGGGGAGAAGCGCATGGTTTCGGATACGGCGTATGGTTCGTCCAGTAATATCGAGATAGCCAGACTGTAATGTACCCTGGTGGTCCTGAAGGTGGGGAAAGGCAAGTTGAATGTATTGCCTGTTTGTGTTGGTGATTCAGACACAAGTTCGAGGTACCATCGTACCCTAGAACATATTGTCTCGGTGATTTTAGGTACTTTGCATTCGGGCACCCTGGCTGTCCGATGTTGATTGTGATGATGACCGAATACAGAACTTAAGCGAAGCCATGTCCAATGCCGCATCCTAATCCCAGCATGTCGAATCTTGTGGCGTAAACCAATCATGCAGACTAGCAACGCAAACCACGTACTCAAGATCGACATTTCGAGGTTCAAAAGTAGCCCTGCAAAGGCACAGTATGGTTCGGATGAAGCGTCTGTGTTTTGCTATGGATTCGAGTGCAGACGTCTGAGAAAGACTTTCTTACAACTCGGTAGCTATCCTCTGCTTGCGTTGCTGGTACGCGCTATCAAGTACCTAGGTATATATCGACATGAGGCGCTGCCAACGTTCGGGCAAGCCACAAGAGTCCTCGCGAAAGGCGCGTTGATAGTTGTTTCTGAGTATCGCAGAGCCGTTGACCCGTGTCTTCCAGCTTCTTCCAACAACCAAGCTTGACGGCCTAACCCGTCATATTCAGAACGCTCGCCAAATGGGCGACGCAGACTGCAAATCTTCGCATCTTGTCAAGAACCTAAGCCTTTACACCAGACTGGCCCAGTCACGGCCCAAGGCGCTCTTGGGTAGTGCAAGCGCATGAGAACATCTAGTGCATGCTGCATAATCATGCGCCTAGAGAAATCAAGCAATCGATGTACCCTTTTGTCGCTGTCTGATGTCCCAATACTACTTTTCATGCGGCCAATACAGTTTTGATCCCTATACCGGTATGTGTTCGGCAGATGGATAAGATCGTATCTCGTACGTGTGACTTTACCTTGTGATGCGTCTCTGGGATATTAATACGATATCAAGCATGCACGACTTACCCGTCTTCTTTTACGTTTATAGGTCCATAGTTGTCATCTTCCGCAGGTGCGTTATCAAAGGACTGTTCGCCTCCAGCATTGAAGCCAGATTGGCCCATCTGTGCATCTTCGCCCGCCGCACCTTGGGCTGGCCAAGATGCTTCAGCATTTTGGTTGTGATTCTGGGTAGTATCCTGAGGCGGTACGCTCGCAGATTCGGTTGGTGCTGGCTCTGGCTCGGCCTTGGGTGCAGGTGCAGATGCTGCTGGGGCTTGCTGCGACGTGGGTTCGTCGTCATAACTGACTGGTAGTTAGCATTGCGCAGAATGGCGTCACAGAATAGCTGAACGCATCGCATCCGGGTCGATTGTCTTACAGATCGTCAAAGATATCGTCCTCGTAGTTCTCGTCGGCCATTGCAACGGTTGAAGTTGGAGCTAGAAGTGATTAAGAAGCAAAATCAGAAAATGACTGGGCCGATGGCAGTCCTTAATTGAGCTCCTGGCGCGATGCTCTGGTCAAAAGCTTCGACTACCTGAAAAACTCAGTTGGAGAAGCAGATTGTACAGTCGCAAAATAGCAGGGGGATGGTGTGAGGATTAGGGGATTGACGCGATAGAAGGCGGGTGGGTGAAGGTGAAGGTGAGAGAAGAAGAGGCTGCCTGAGGTTGGGAGATGAGAAGCAACGGGCAGTCGCGCTAGTGTGGGTGGAGCTTGGCGTGGCAGGCGCGATGGATGGAAAGCACGAGCGGCAGCGCCGTGGTCGGGCGACTTGGAGCTCGGGGCCTCGCAGCGGGGCGTTGTCGCGACACGATTTCAAGAGACGCATTCGATTCCACCATGGCTTCCAAAAAGCAGCAGCAGGTTTGTGATTCTTCGCCCGTGTAGGCACAAATGCCGAGTATTCTGACACGTCGCCAGGAAATGGTGCAGGTCGGTTCGTGTCCATCCAAACCACCAAGCGTACATACATCACGATACCCGGGGTAGCTAACACATCGCTTCCCTACACACAGACCGCTCCTCGTACGTTGCTATGCCCGAGCCGCACCCACACCGCCGATATTGACATTGAATGCGCAGTTCTGCCTCGCCCTTTTGGCGCACGACATCCAATACCGCTACCTCGCCCACAGGCAAGAAGGTTATCGGCGCATCATACTCCCATGCCGACATACTCAACTTCAGCTCACTGTACGTTTTGTTGGCACCACATTCACGTATGGCGCCTAGACTGACCGTCAAAGGAGCGTCTCTGGGTCGACGTCACGGCCTCGCACCCCACCATCGGCTACGCATAGTCGCGAATCGAGCATTGCCCCAGGCCGGTCAAGCAAGACCACATCGCCCCGCTCGCGCCCAACATATAGCCACTTTCTCAACGACACACAGCAAGACTGGAACCATGGCGACGACCCAGATGACCCCGACAATATGTTTGAAGACGATGAAGACGAATTTGGCCTACCAAGCATTGCAAACATGCGGAGAAAGGGCCGTCGCAAACAGCCAACAAAGCCAAAGGACCCAGGCGGCACCGCCCGCAGGGAAAGTCAGGGCTCGACTGCATGGCGGGCAATAGACAGTGGTGATATAGCCGAAGAGCGAGGCATACCCAACTACCCAACCGCCAAGAAAATTGAAGGAAAGATATTGCGACCGCAATATCAAGAAATCCTACGCGACCCCGCAAATTCTCTACATCTCATCTCACATCCCCCCGTAGACCCGAATGCGTCAGCAAAGCAAATGGAGGAACACTCAGCCCGAACAACAAGAATCAACAAATTCAAACGGATACTTCAAGCCAGCACCATCTCGCTTTCCGATTTGCGCGACTCAGCATGGTCGGGTGTGCCATCTGAAGTACGCGCCATGACATGGCAGGTCTTGTTGGGATACCTCCCCACCAGTAGCGAAAGGAGGGTTGCGACACTGGAGCGCAAACGGAAGGAATACCTTGAGGGTGTGCGGCAGGCTTTCGAGCGAGGGACTTCTGGTAGTGCAGGCGCTGTCGCCTCTGGCATGGCTGGAGGCGCCTCTTATCCTTCGACAAACCGAGGGCGTGGGCGTGGCCTGGACGAAGCGATATGGCATCAAATCAGCATCGACGTGCCTCGGACAAACCCCCACCTAGAACTCTATAGCTACGAAGCGACGCAGCGGTCGCTTGAACGCATACTATACGTCTGGGCTATACGACACCCTGCCTCGGGTTACGTACAGGGCATCAACGACTTGGTAACCCCATTCTGGCAGGTCTTCCTGGGTGCTTACATCTCAGACCCCGACATTGAGTCTGGTATGGATCCTGGGCAGCTACCGAAGCAGGTTCTTGATGCTGTAGAAGCCGATTCATTCTGGTGTTTGACTAAGCTGCTTGATGGGATACAGGACAACTACATCGCCCACCAACCGGGGATTCAGAGGCAAGTGTCAAGCCTGAGAGATCTCACCACACGCATCGACGATGGGCTAGCAAAGCATCTCCAAAATGAGGGTGTCGAGTTCATACAGTTCAGCTTCCGTTGGATGAACTGCCTTTTGATGCGTGAGATATCCGTGAAGAACACAATACGGATGTGGGATACCTATCTGGTACGTATCGTTGACTGAAATGTAGACAAATGACTGATGTGTGTTAGGCCGAAGAAGACGGATTTTCGTCTTTCCATCTTTACGTCTGTGCCGCCTTTCTTGTGAAATGGTCGGACCAACTTCGTAAGATGGATTTTCAAGAGATTATGATGTTTTTGCAATCACTACCCACTCGGCAATGGACCGAAAAAGATATAGAATTGTTGTTGAGTGAAGCCTTCATTTGGCAAAGCCTGTTCAAGGGTAGCGGTGCCCATTTGAAAAACACTGGTTCAAGAGAGATCGGTGTAGGGATGGGTCCCGACTTCTAGGAGCGCCGATATTGTAGGTTGAGTAGATGAATCGCAGCCATGTCGAAAGCGCATAGATTGCAGCAAATTCATGCACGGGATATTGCGAGCCTTTCTTCCGTGACTGCCAAAAACAGTGTCAATTCAATTCAAGATGCTTGGCGCTTGCTTTTCCGAACAGTATTTGCTATCTCCGGACTACACCAATATCGGCTCAGGCAATGAGTAGCAACAGGGAATAGAAGCTACCCCGCCCTTTCTTTACCCCACTCTACGTCACTTTGCCTATGCCTCGGGCTGAGACACATAAAATATCGTACTCTACCTCGTTCCATTACTCGAATGCCGAACCCGAATCACACGGGTTTTTGAATAGTACTACTTGGATAAGGTATTACAGAGGCCAAGAGCAGTTTTCAGGATCTCCAATGGCACCACCACCTCGCCCTCCGTTCACCGAGCTTCCGCTTGACAAGAGCGGTCCTCCGGGAAACGCATGGGGTCTCTACGGTGCCAATGACGAACTTGGTGCCCTCAATATGATCACTCCCTCTGTTGTCAAAGCCGCCGCGCAAGAAATCCAAACCGGTGACCGTGTCTCTCTGGACTGGTATCTTAATCTGCCATCTCACCCGTCCTTCAACCGGCCATCATTCTCTTGGACTATGAAAAACAAGGAGCATCCAGATGGGACAAAACGAACTGTAAATGACGATCATGTGGATTTCAACACGCAGGGAAGCAGCCAATGGGATGGGTTCAGACATTACGGATACCAAAGCGCGAAGAAATACTACGGCGGACGCTCACAGCAAGACATTGAATCATCGCAAGTCATTGGTATCGACCGCGTAGCCAACTCAGGTGGCATCACGACCAGAGGCATCATCCTAGACTATCCGCGTTATCTCGAGAAGAAAGGCGAAAAGCAAGTGAATTCGCTGGAGGCGAACAGCATCACTGCAGATGTGTTGAGGGACATGTTAAAGGACGTGGGCGTACAGCCAAGAGAAGGCGATCTATTCTTGCTGAGAACAGGCTTTACTCGGGATTACAACAAGCTTAGCGAAGCAGACAGGAAAGCGATCAAGGACAAGCCACCAAATTTTCTTGGTGTCCAGTCCGACAAGCAGAGTTTACAGTGGATTTGGGAAAGTGGATTCGCAGCTGTTGGTAAGATCTTTCTCGACATATGCTCTTCCCTGTGTTCAACCCAATCCATGTTCTCTTTATCTCTCACATTAGAAGTTCTTTGTGTCAAGTTTCTCCTAACCTAATCACAGCATCTGATGCCCCTTCTTTCGAAATGTCACCTTTAGTAGGACCTCACAACGCCCCCGGCGGTATATGGGCAAACGAGTCTTGGGAAGAAGAGATGCAAGGTGGTGGATTGTTGCATCAATGGTTACTTGGTGGTTGGGGGGTCATGATAGGTGAAATGTGGGATTTGGAGGCACTGTGCAGTAAGAGCGCAGAATTGGGAAGAAGCACATGCTTTGTGAGCAGTGTGCCGCTCAAGGTATGTTGGGCCGTCTCTCTTTCCTTCTTTTTCCCATTCTCAGAGGCCACGTGATTACACTTACAGAAGAGGTGGAAAGCGCCAAAGAAGGATTCACTACTTGGTGATACACCACGCAAAGCTAATCATGATCCATCACAGGTACCGGGAGGTGTAGCAAGTCCACCAAATGCTGTCGCTATCTTCTAAATTAGGTTGTATATTAAAATAATACACTTGCGCATTCATAAACTTTGCAAAGTTCAAGATAGGGCTGGGAATAGTCTAGTCGACGGCTATATCGACAAATTCCGGTAACTTCCCACCAAATTTCTTAGCATATCACTTTTATACAAGACATATGAGATGGCCCGCTTCCCCCCGGATCGCTGCGGAGTATACAACTTATGATGCAGTGCTGGCCTTACGCAGTAGTAGCAGTACTTACATGGATGCGCTACTCTTTTCACACTCCTTCACTCTTTCTTTCTTTCTTTTCTCACTCAATATTTACCAAGTGCATACACGATGCTGCGTATTCATTTCGATTAAGGTTAAGGTCAGTATAATTATTATGTCTTGTGGTCATGTGAAAGCATGACGTACTAAAGCTTGAACAAGTGGAACAGACACATATACATACATCAATGCAATCCCTGCAATGACCACCTCTATGTCCAATCCCGAATCTTGAAACAAAGCCAAGAACATATACTTACATACACCACTGGAAAGGGGCGGTAAAAAAAAGCTTGGAAAGCCGCACAGCCACCATTTCCACCCCTGGTTTTAACTTTAAAAAATAACGTAAGCCCTAACCCTAAATCCAAAGTTGTACCACCTTGTATCGAAACTCTAAAGTTTAACACAAGACTTTAAATGCCCGCTTTTCGTCCATTGTGGTATTTTGGAATTTTGTCTTTTCGTTGCTCTTTCCTGATTTCGCCAAGATATACTTGACTTCTCACAAAGAAAATAAGGATGAAGTACTTCACTCTCGCTATGATTACTACGCTAGTTGCTTTTGCGACTGCGCACCCTGCGACTCAAGGTAGTGGGCAGCCGGTCTTCGCTTGTAGCAGGATTTGTGCTGGGTCTACGTTAACGTGCCCTAAAGGTCAAGTAAGTTGAACTTTTTTTCTTGGTTTGGAGGTTTTCGCCTTTTCTTCATATATGTTCTTTGTTCCGTACATGGCTGCTATTTTTTCCAGAAGCTAACATCGTGGTAGTTCGTCCAAAAGACTGGTGTAAGTTACTACTACGTTCCATGTGGACAGACTACGTTGAATACGCAAACAACGTGGGGTTGAGAGTAGACTGGACGACCACAGAGAAACCTTTCAAACCCAAGCGCATAGTAAATGGGGTTCAAAATAGCTAACATATAGTGTAGGACTGCTACACTTGCTGCCAAAAATCGTAGTTTCCTCACAGCGTCTTGATGATGTGCCCTAGTACTACCGTCACACGATATCAGCCCTATGGCAGAGGGTTTACGCATGCATGCTGTGGGACAAAGCCATACCTGCATTTTTCTTCGTACATACTACCTGAATTAGTTTCGAAGACTGTGTATATTGAACTTCATATTTAATAACAAATTGGCCGATATCGCAAGTAGCAACCCAACAAACCTGCTACCCAAGCCTACCAATATCCATCACATTAAGCCCCAGAAAACTAAGTCCATTTCTCTAGTCCCCCTCAAAAACTTTTTTCTAAAGCAAAAAAAAAAGAAAAGTATACAAATGCCCAGCCTACACCCTGTATCTCCTTCTCCTCGCCCCATCTTCACTCCTTCCACTCTTCCCCCATTTCCTCTATGTTACGAGGAAGACCAAAACAGCAAAATGACTCCTTCGTCCTCCCTAACTGCCACATAACCCAGCCGCCCTCAGAAACTCTCCTATCTCGAACCGAAAAACGAGACGGAACAGGTTCAGACACATACCGAGGCCGTGAATCTGCTCTCTCTCTCTCTCCCTCTCTTTCTAGAATATCCCACAACCAAGCACGTGTGACTATTTTTTTCTCTCTTCCCCCCTCACCCATTCTACATGTTCGGCGTATTTTTTTTTAAAAAAAAAGAATTCGGACTCTGTGTTTCTGAGTCGGAAATGGATTATTGACGGATTGAAAGAACGATGTTCGTTTATCGTGGGGTATGCTACACATTTTACTATAGAGGGAAGGAACTGCTAGTTGCGAGTTATGGAGTTTGTGGGTTGATTTACTAAATGACATGCGTGGATATGTAGAGGTGATATCGGTGCTGTGGGGATTGGAGATGAAAGTATGAGGGGTTATGTTGGTGGTATGAGGTGTTTGTTGGGAAGTGTTGGTGTGGAGTGGTAGAGATGGGAGCGAGCTGGGGAGATAGAAAGGGTATTTTTACTAGATGATTTGGGTGGGCACAAGGTATGAAAGTATTTTCTACTCCGCATGGTCTACGAGGTCTTATGAGTAGTCCTTGGCAGAGCTAGAAATGTGTACAGTATGATAGCATCTAGGATGTATTCTCGAGTCCTGGTATCTGATCCTTGTCGCATCGAACTCCATACTACAATTTGACCAAGAAGAAAGCGCTCAAAACATTGCCAACAGAAACCGCATTCGTCTCATCCCTCCAACCCTCAAATATACCGCTCAACCTGCTGCTCACTCCACTCCCAAAACACCTTCGCATTCTCCTTCCCTAGATCCGAATAATAATCCTCTCTTAACGGCACCACGCGCCCCCAAGGCACAACCCACTCGCTCTCCTTGAGCTTCGCAGCTTCGGGCGCCAAACTCGCAAAAAGTTCCGTATACGCACCGTTCACGGCCGGATACGTTAGGAGCTTGAGGAGCAACCTCTGCCACGTAGGTATATACCTTTGAAGATCCGTAGTGAGATTTCCAGGATTGAGAGGCTGAGTAGAAGAGGGGAAAACGTCAGTATAAAAAACAAATAATAGAAAAAAAGAAATGATACACACATATTACAAACTGATCTGAACCGAAAGGGAAAGCATGAACAGAGAAAAAAAAAGTAATCCGTCGAAGGTAAAGAAGACAAAAGAAATGGGGAGTGGGAGGGGGAAAAAACTTACAACGCTGACAACTCCTTCTCCTCCATACCTTTTTCGATACTCGATAGAGTGCAAAATATTTCCCCCTTTACTAACCGCGTACTTTGCAGTCGGCGAGGCATCCTTCTTGTAGTCCAGATTTTGCATGTCTAACCCTCCTTTTGGCGCAGCTACATGCGCTACTGAACTCGACACCCACACCACCCTTACGCTCCCCGCGGGTTCCTTCTTCGCCGTCGAAACCAGCAGCGGAGTAAGCAGTTTTGTGAAAAGAAATGGGGCAACGCAGTTAGTTCCAAGCTGTTGTTCGTAACCTTGTTTTGTCTTTGAGCCTTGCGGGGTCATCATGACGCCTGCGTTGTTGACGAGGACATCTAGACGGGATTCCTGAGCGAGGAAATTTTCAACAGATGGTTTTATGCCTTCGAGGTCGTTGAGGTCGAGGTGGAGATGGGCTAGTTTGCCTTTGGAGGATGGGTGCTGCTCTTTGATCCACGCGAGCGCTGCGGTTGTCTTCTCTGTTGAGCGCGCGGCGGCATACACAGTACCATTGCGCGAGTAGAGGAGGCGCGCTAGTTCTTTGCCCACGCCGGCGGAGGCGCCAGTCACGATGAAGACCTTATCTTTGAGATCGGGCAGCGAGCTTTCAGTGAAGGTAGGTGCTGGGGGGAAAATCTGGCTGAATTGGTTACCCATTTTGACTTGAGGTTTCCTGGGCGGATAGTATGTTGATGGTTAAACTTGTAAAATGATGGTGATGGTTACGAGAAGAAGGTATTTGAATACCATGTCCCCTCCTGCTGGTCTTCGGAAGGTCCGGCTTTTCTCGCCCGCTAGAAACGGTCCGTTTCAAAACAGGTCGTCAGATATCAGCCCAGTTGACGGAGTTAACGAAGATAATTGATCGTCAAATACCAATTACATTTGACGACATGCATGGCATGTAGTTAACTTCTCCAGAGAACGTTGTGGTACGAGGTCGAGCGCAAAGTGGGCCCGTTAGCGTAGCTGAAGAGCCTAGCCTTGACCAGCGGCGAAGGAGATGCGGAGGTGCAAGGATACAAGGGTGCTGTCCGGTCACCTGCCTGGGAGCTAAACGCATGGTCTGTCTTTTAGAAAAGCTTGAAATGTGGAGTAGCGAAATCGAATTTGAAATAAAACCACATTGTTGATGTACAAGCTGGAAGTAGAGTCAATACTTGATACCATCACAGAGCCGAGAACCAGTAGTGGCGAGGCAGCAATTTCGAGATGATTACAACTCAATTGGAAGTGCTAAAGGGTTCTTTGATGGTATCCGGGCATGGTAAATATTGGATATATCTTACTTGTTTGTATCCCTTCTATACATACTGCCTGAACATGATTTACTCTTGAACCCAGAGCCTATTTCTTGTTGGTCTTTCCCATAGCAAGCAGCGCATCCTGGTCCCTGATACCAGCCAGTTGTCCCTGTTGCGCACGCTTGACCGTAAGCGCAGCAATGAGCGCAGCACCAACACCGGAACCGTCCTCGGCAGGTAGCACCTCAATAGGATCGTTCTTGCCCTTTCCGTACTTGGCTGGCCAGTCCATAATTTCCTTCAGTGCCTGAGCTTGACGAATCTTGAAGTGAGGATACTTGCTGAATACGGAGCCGTCAGCGCCAACATGTACCTCGCTCCATTTCTTGTGCTTGCAGATAGCGGAGACACCACAGGCAGTCAGACGAGCAGCGCGGGTACCAATCAACTCAGCAAGTCGACGGATGAGCTCGAGTTCAGGCTTAGTGCATGTGATACCAAGTGTCTCCTGGAACAGATCGGCCGTATCTTGCAAATTCTCGAAGCGGTCTTCTTCGATCTGAGAGAGGAAACCAGCATCAAGAGAGTAAGGCTTGTCGAGCTTGCTGGCATTCTGGCCTTCGAACATGGAGCATTCTGTACCCTTGTGAAGATCCAAGAGGACTAGACGGAAGATCTCGCCAAGGTACAGACCTGCAACCATCTTTTCAAAAGTCTGTTGACCCGGCCGAGGCGACTCCTTGTCAATTATAACATCGTACTTTGTCCGTGGTAGAACTTGGTGTTCGTTGTCAAAGGCGCCCCATTCGCAGTTGATAGCCATTGGTAGTTTTGGGTCCAGGTTCATGTGCTTCAGCTTGGGAATAGCACCACACTCCTCCATGTAGGCAGCGTTACACCCCGTACCGAAGATGCAACCAATCTTGATGCTGGTATCGGTATACGCTGAGGCAATCATGGTACCGGTAGTGTCGTTGACCAGCGCTGCGAGTTTGATAGGCACGCCGCGTTCCTCCAGGGCTGCCTTGAATCCAGGCACAACGTCTACACCCTCCACGCCTTGTACGTCGAATCCCTTGGTCCATCGCTGTAGGACACCGTGGTCAATAGCATCTTGCGAGACAGGGTACGAGAAGGTGAAACCGAGAGGAAGATCGGCGAGCTGCTCGCCCTCGTGGTGGTATTCGATGAATTGCTGGAGGCAGTCGGCGACATAGCCCCATAGCTCATCGGCAGTTCCAGTCTTCAGCTCCTCGGGCATACGGTACTTTGATTGTATGATCTCAAACTCTCCCTTCTCTTCCGTCAGGGTAACCTCACAAACACGTAGGTTCGTACCGCCCATGTCAAGCGCAAGA
The DNA here is from genome assembly GCF_000523455.1 of Bipolaris oryzae ATCC 44560. Classification (NCBI taxonomy): domain Eukaryota; kingdom Fungi; phylum Ascomycota; class Dothideomycetes; order Pleosporales; family Pleosporaceae; genus Bipolaris; species Bipolaris oryzae. The sequence goes on along the minus strand of NW_006911353.1, from coordinate 109,343 downwards.
TATTTTCCGGTCTCGTTGCCATCGGGAAAGGCCATGCACCAAGTCGGGATCATAGGCTATCTATGTCAGTGTTCTGCTGCTAGCTCTGCTAGTGAGCTGCAACTTACAATGCTTCCGCCTTGCTCTGATAGTCCCTTCTCCAGCTCACTAACAAAGTGATCCGAGATGTGCTTAATCTTTTCCGTGGAGACGACAAACTGCTCCTCCAGCTTCTCGATCTGCTCCTTCAGATCCCGGGGCATGTCCGCCATTGAGCCTAACACAGTTGTCATTCCCTCAGTCTTTGTCGTAGTAGGCTTGGAACATACCCTTGCGGGAAGGGGGTTTCTTTGCACCTAGCAACACCATGATTGCAGCTGTGAGGGTGAATTAGGTATGACCGGTTTTATCGTAATTTATCGTAATAGGCGTTGGGTGTCGAGACAAAAGTTGAGGCTGATAGGTGGGAGGCTTCAGTTGCTTGTCAGTGTCGGTACAATGACGATATGCCTGTGGAGATGCTAGGACTGAAGGGAACCGCTCGGCCGTCATGTTCCGCGGGCATTCCCACTTTTTGTAGACGAGATTTGCTTTCTCCACCAGCCCAGGTTGCTTTTGGAAGTAGTATGGGGAGAGCTCAGCTTACCGAGACTGTGTTATCATGCACCGTCCACGGTCAAGTCCGCCAATGGCTGGTAAGGATTATTCAACAAACGTTCAAGCTCAATCGGGGTTGATGGGAACTGAAGCAGAAGAAAGTGTAGGATGCAATTGGAGGAAGCGGAATCGGAGAAGGGGGGGAGGGATGGATACGCTCGAAAGCCATGTTGAGCCCCGCCATCCCACGTAACATGGTTGGACACACCTCCGAGCTTGGAGTGCCGCAATGGACCCCGCCACCCTGTCCACCGCCTTTGCTCAATCATCCTTGGCTTCGGACTCGATGCTTTTGCTTCGTACAACACCTCACCGCAACACATTTGCGTGCTTCTCAACCGGAGAAGCTCTGCGTATTCGGCATCACGCACTAGGAATCGCTTGTTTTTGAATCGTTATTTAAACATGAAAACCCAGTGTCTGGATACCCAGACACCGGCATAAAAAACCTCATTGTGTTCCTGCACGGGTATCATTAACGCCAAGACCCGGGCTTTACGCCATGCCCAATACCAGTACCAATCCCCTTGCCTGTCATCATGTGTACGCTGCTTTCAGGACACCTTCTGCAAGTGTCCGGGCAGCAACTGTCGAGGGCCACCTGAACTAATAGTACTTTGCCTTCTGCTTCCCGCTCCACTATCGAGTCCAGCACTCAGCGGTGCCCCAAAGCCCGCACTCTGTGGAAAATGTTCGTTGGTTGCGCTCAGAGGTGCGCCCATCATACCCAATCCCATTCCTCGTCCGGTACTCGCGTTGTCTCCCCCTGAGAACATGGAACCTCCTCCACCAGGCGGCGCTCCCAGTGCAGAACGAATCATGCCCTTCATCCGTATATATTGGTATTTCGATCGTTGAGACGTGTGAGTATACGTTGCCATGGGACGCGGTCGGTGTCGGCCCAGGGCGGCCATGATCGAATCTTTCTCTTCGTCAGAGTCAACAGCGCCCGAGGGCTCGAGGTCTTCGGGAAGAGGAGCGTTTGCGTCGATGAGTGATCCTGAAGCAAGGTTAGCATGTGCTCCTCTCGACACTGGTTGTCAAATGGCATACTTTGTATCTTGGCCTGGTTCTTCTTTTGGTACTGCGCCAACAGCATATCGTACGGCAGACTACGTCCCGGGACAGCCCTCTTGAGACCCATGGAGTGGCTCTTGCAAGTCAAACTCCTGGCGCAGTATCCACCGTTTGGTAGAGACACACCACATTGCCTCTCGACGTCGACTGGCCCTTTGGGTTTCGCACCCTTTTGCTTGGGTTCGTCCTTCTTCTTCTTCTTTGCGTTGGGCGCCTTTTCTGCATCACCATCAAGCTTCCGTTTCTTACCCTTCTTTGCGCCGTCGCCATCCATGGAAGCGCCTTTGATGGCCGACTTGCGCGACTTACCACTTTCGTCGTCTTCACCTTTCTCCTTTCTGAGCGCAGCATCTTTAGCCTCCTTGGCTTCTTTCTTCTTCTTCAGCTTCTCTTGCTTCTTGTGGAGACACTCGCGGATATGCGTTGCTGACGATGCGCGGAGCACTGGCCGCCGACAGTGCTTGCATTGTACTGTGTCTACTTTGTCATCTAACGGGCGGCCGCTGGGAAACCCAGAGATGGTCTTCTCGTCGAGAGGGTTGATCACAGGCGAAGTCGTCGACGATGCGGGGGCTTTGTTCTCAATATCTAACATTACATTAGCATAGTATAGACGATATGCATGCACATGGTGCGCTGCACACAGAGTGTGGCATACTTGTCGCATCGCTTTCCTTCCAGTTGCCCGGTAGCGATGGTTTAGGCACCGGCTTCTTGATCCTCAACCTGATCCTCGACTTTTCCGACTTTACGACGCCTTTGACCAGACTCTTGTCTAGCAGGCCTGCGGCTCCCTCCGAATTCGTAGGAGTTTCTATAGCGCATTAGTGCCAACGCGCGTGTGGGGTGTGGACACTGCGGCGTGAGCTCACCCTTTCGCGCCCCATTCGCGGCCATGGTCACGGCTGCTTAATGTCGGCGGAGCCCTTTACTGGGCTTCTGAAGAGGTTCCCAAGGTCGCCCGGAACGTGATATCAATATTGCCGATGCCCGGTTGCTTGCAAGGAATGAATCCAGATGGGTATAGACGCGCGTGTTGTTGAAAGCCTCGGATCGGTTGTCGCCCGGCGATGACGCGCTAGTCCAAACCGGTCGATACATCACATGCGCGCGCCATAGTTGCTCTAGGATCAATCACCAAACAGCCTTGAGCATGACACCGAGTATTGCATGCATAGTTGAAAAGTGAATATTTCTCTTTATCTCACAAAAATATATTGTTTGGCCGATTGTTGCAGTGATAACCCACCATGTAGCTGCATATAGTACTGTCAAGTCAAGACAGAATGCGCAGTTCCAAGATAACCACCCAATGCATACCATGGCATACCCAGTCAATCGAGGCCGAAACTTCCAGTCGACCACTCTAGCCCCATGTCATATCCTGTCAAACGCCTTGAAATGCATGTACCGTATTCTGAGCGCCATTGCTCTTGGTATCAACGCTCCGAAATTCGCCAAAAATATGCTGTTTCGTCATTCGTAAATATACGCAGGTATTTCAACCTTCCAGTGTGGCGCTTTCGAGCTTGATCGTGATGAAAGACTTGCAAGAATGTGTAGATCTTGCCGCTATGAGGTTTTGGGCAAGTTCACAGGTTGTTTTCACCATAATTAACCTCTTGCATATGCTTGTTGCGCTTAGACATTAGCGTCCACGGCCCTTAGCCTTGTTCGCTTTTGCAGTCTTCGCTTTGCCCTTCTTAGGTGGCTCGTACTCCTCGAAGTGGTTGTAACCAAACTCATCACGCATGATGCTGTTGGTCCAGTGGAGACAACGATCCTTGGGAGCTTCGTCAGCCTGGGTCTTGTTTCGCGTCGACACCCGGGGCTTGTTGTCGTCCTCATCTTCTTCCTCCTCGGACTTGTTGGACTCTTGTAGATGTTGCTGCATCTTCAGCATGTACTCTGCAATGCGATCACGGAAAGCCTGCAGCTCTTTACGCAGCGCACGTTCCCGTAATCCGCGCTCATCCAACCAGGCCAACAGCTTGTCAATGTCTTCGGGGTCATCGTAGTATCCCCACTCAGTAGCCGTGGAGAGATGCGTAGAACCTTCCTCGCGCTCTTTGCGCTGAGGGACAGTGTAGCCGAAACGCTCCATGTCTTGGGTGAGGGCAGGCTCCTCCAGATTCGGACCCAATTCATACTCGCTAGGACCCTGTACCCAGATTCGCCCATTGGCGTAGCCATACTCAGAAGTAGAGCTATTTGGAACACCACCAAAAGGCATGCCGTTGTGTTCAAACCAGTAGTACTTGTTGAGGAATCGGTCCTTGCCAAGAACCTTGCTGCGGTGCACCAAAGTCTCACGGAGATCATCGTCAAGTTCGTTGATGTTGGCCTCGCAGTCCTTGAGCTCATCCTTCTTTCTCTCGATAGCCGCCAGAAGCTTTTCCCATTCCTTTTGCTTCTTGTTCCTCTCGGCCTCGGCCTTTGCCTTCTTGACCTTCTCTTTCCGGGCATCTTCGGCGGCAGCCTTGCGTTTGTTCTTGTTTGATGGACGAGTTCTTGTTTTGGAAGCAGTAGTATCATCTTCATCGTTGGCCTCGGCAGCAACTACATCTTTGGTGTCTTCGTTAGCACTGACCATGGATACGTCTGCTTCTTCGCTCGCCTTGGCCTCAGTGGGTGATGCGGGAGTGTTATCGGGCAGATGGATCTTTCGCTCCAAGTCCAACTTGCACAACTCATCGGCCAACTCCTTCCTCTTGCGCTGATACTCAATCTTCTCCTTCCGCAGACGAGTCATCTCCTGAGCGGCGGCAGTGAGTTGATCTCGGAAGTTCTCAGTGCCAACAGTCAAGCTAAGAATCATCTCAAGTGCCGAGATGCGGAGATTGACGTCCAGGTTGTTATAATTCTCGGCAATGGTGAGGGTGGTGGATTCCTCCTCCTCTGGCGGGACCAATTGCGCAAGAATCTCATCACAGGCCTCTTTCCTGGCAGGGTCAAAGGAAAGACGATGGAGTAAGGCTACGATAATGGACTGCCACCCGCCCTCAGTGAAGTTGCGCACCTTGCACTGCTCGATCCAGTCAAACTCTGCAACGAATTCTGCAGCCTTATGAATCTCCTTCGGTGGTTCGGGTGTGGGCGTGCGTTGTTTTGCAAGTAGCTGTGCAGCACCCGACTTCCTCAAGCTGCTGCGGGTAGTCCTAACTGGTGGCTCAGGCTCAGGCTCAGGCTCAGGAGTCGGGGTTGACTCGCTGCTGGACTCCTCATCCGACGAGTCGTCATCCAGGTTTGGCAAGGAACTCTGAATTTTCCCTGACTCATTGATGATTTGCTTCAGTATAGCACAGTGCATCTCAACAAACAGTTCACAATCAACCGTTTCGTGCGAAAAGCGCATGGCATCGACGAAGTCGTCGAACGTGAAAGAGTCGAGCATGTATACCGTGTCATGGACGTTGAGCGTTTCCCAAATGCATAGCAGCGGCCCAATGCTCTTCATTAGAATGCCCGTCTTCTTTTCTTCGGGAGGAGGCTCGACTCCATCGGGTACATCATCAGAGAAGAACTTCAAGGGTGGCCTATTTACTTGAAGACGGGGATGTTTAATTTCGAGATCTTCGCACGGGTACTTGATATATTCGACAGGGCGAGCTGGTGGAGGTGCTTGTTGCGGTTGTGCAACGCTCGAGGGTCTGGGCGCCTGTTGATGAGGAAATGTGGTTTGGAATGGAAAGTTGACAGGATGACCATTTCCCTGTGGAGGCATCTGCATCAGATGGGGAGTTAGATGCGCCGGGAGATTGGATAATACCTGATGTGGCTGTCCAAAGGTCTGGATAGGCTGTGGCCCGTTGTTGTACATGGGCGGCGCATTGAACAAGTACTGTGGTGGTGGAGGGCCATTCAGAGCCACGAAAGGATGAGGCAGATTTTGTTGGGGGTAGGGAGGTGCATTTGCAGAGAAGTTGACGAATGTGGGCTGACCTGGTCCGGGAGGAAGAGGTGGCCTTTGGCCATTCACGTGGGGGCTGTGACCGTTTGCTACGTGCGGTGGGTACGGCTGTTGAACCGCCTGGGTCGCGCCGTTAGGTATACCGTGGGCAGCCTTTCTAGCAGCGATTATAGCCTCCCGTGTCTTGTTATCGGGGATCTTGGTTGGAATATCATAGCGTTTGGCTAAACTGTCCTTGACCATCCATGGGGCTTTGAGCCAGTCCTCACGTTTGAGGGCATTACGAAGAAAGGCCTTTAGAAGGAGCTTTGAGAAAGTTTTCTTATCTCGGTGGAGGTCTGAAGCTTTGTACTTTGTTACGTTTTCCCCAGTGTCTTCCATGGTGATTACGTAAGTGTACGTTCGGATGTTGTCGTCCATCGATTGGCCAGTGAACATACTGTGCATTCGACTGTTGTCTGTGATCTGAGTAATTGTACCGAATCGGCGTGGATTGTCTCCCTCGATAGATACACGGTCATGCAGCATAAATTGCTCCTTGAAATGCTACAAAGACGAATTAGTACCATAGTCTCCACTGCTTGTTTGGAGATGCAAACAGCTTACATCGTAAACGTCATTTACTTCAAGATGTATTAGCAAAATAACTGTTGCAAATATGGAGCTTGAACTTACCTAGGTCGTCTATGCGCTCGTGATCCTGAAACTGGACATAGTGAAGAACAGGAGACTTCAAGCTATCAGGGAAGATGCTATTGATCTCTTTGGAAGCTTCCGTCTGCACGGATGTTACCTCCTCGTCGGCCTTGACGAGTATTGACGTGGAGCCTACCTCGCTCTCTTGGGCCTCGAAATAAGTGTAACCGGAGTGCCCAGTCGCCTGACATGTGAAGCTTCGCTACGATCCGATTAGCCGTTTTGCGCCCAATTGTTCGAACTGTGGTTCTCTTGCCTGTTGGTAGAAGTCCAGCCTAGATTGTGTTAGTAACGTCCTTGTGCCTGACGTCATTTCCATGAATATCTTACCGCTCGAGGTAGCGCTCATAGTCGACAAAAACCTCTCCAGTCTGCTCGATATGCCACACCTAACCAATAGTCTTAGTATGTATGCTCTTCGGCTTCATCCAGTTATGTGACCCACTTCGGCATTATCGTCGAGATTTTTGGGCCGGGGTTCGAGTTTGACGGGTTTGCGCTTGAAGAGAACCTAAGCAATTATCAGCAGATGCTCATGTGCATGCTGCGACCTAGTATATACCATCTTGAAGTGAGCACCAGCTCATGTAGGGCTCTCGGCCTCTAGTGAACCGCGTCGCAAACTTCGGAAGCGTCGCGATGGTCGGAGCGCGTAGGTTGTGCTTTGCGGGATACAATGTACAAAGAAGCGGAAGCAATGGCCTCTCCGCGAGCGACTGTGCGACTCTGTGCTTTTCACGCGTCAGAAAACGATGTCCACAAATTGCTGTCGCACTCTTCGGTGATCCGAAAAGCGTTCCGAGACGCGTCTTCCCGTTCCGAAAGCGCGTCTGAGAGGTTCGAGGCTGCCAGCGAGAGGTTCGGGCGCGGTGGTTGGTCAGGCGGGCGAGAGGGTGGACAGCACCAGTCGGAGGGCAGTCAATGGGAACAAAAGTGAGTGGAAGGTAGTAGGAGAAGCCCATAGTCCCTTGGCGCGAGGTGCCATACTAGATGCGGTAAGGACCGTCTTCGCACCCTACCACCTACGCCCCGAAGCTACGCACCCCACCACCATCACGATATCGACGTATTTGGACTCGTTCTTGTCGTAAAAATGAGGACAATCAGGCTGCAGCATACATGCGCCAATTTTTTTATGGCATGTCAAATAATTTCTCATTATCAAGTGGCAGTGAAGGCCGGCCATGGAGATGCTCCATGCCGCGAGCCACCTTGAGCAAACCCTTGAGCAGGCTGACCCACTTGCTGGGACACGCCATCCTTATACCCGCCTCTAGTCACATACGGCCTTGCTGGACCACGTGCAACCAAAGAGCCGTATACTCTGAAAGACAGCGCAGTATCAAAATGACTTGACAGGATATCCTACCTTGCTTTGCCCTTGATGTCTACGTTTCTCTCCTCCAACTCACCAAGTATGATAGTTGAAGCTACTGAGTATTTGGAATGTCGGAGTGAACGTCTCTCGGGAGCCAGCCTTCCAAACACCTTATTCCCTGTAAGCTTATCTGACTTGACATAGTATATGGTGGATTGGAAACGAGCTGACATGTCGGCCAGACGAAGTCACTTGAACGATATTGGTGACCGACACAGTAAATGAACAGCAAAGAGCACAGTTAACAATAGAAATGTGGCCTATTTGGATTTCGTGTTACAAGTCGAAATATACTACCAAGAAGCCAACCCAACTACCCACTACACCGATGGCAGAGTAAGAGCTCGTAAACATGAGCGGCAGGAACTCATAGCGGGACCCGAACACAAGGCCGTGAACAAGTGAACAATACGCAATCAAAGGTATCGAAAGCGTTATGTAGAGCAACGAGAAACGATCGAGCAGAAAGATGCGAGGTTTGGGTGATCTAATAGGTTAGCATATACTCGGACAAAGATCAGGGGTTGCCTACGCTGGAGCTAGCCTGTCAAAGGCAATTAGAAACAAGACAAGCCAGAAAATTGTATAGACTGTCTTGATGGGAAACTCGGTTGCAGTAAACAGTAGCGGGAATAACGACACGTGACCAGCAACAGCCAAGGGCCGGAAAGCTCCATAATACCTGCGATCTTGAAGCGCTATCAGGCTGAAGGGAATAATGACAAGCAGAATCGCCTTTTCGTGGACGTGCCAGCCGAAGAGAAACGACGCATAGCCACAGAGCGTGACGGCGCCGACAAAGGCTTCCCAGGTGGGCTTGAAGAGGAGTCGGAGAAGAACAGGCTGAAGGATGTTAGTTGAGTCGACTGTGTGAAGTGGCAGCGTGCATACTATCTGCGCTCCGAGCGTAAGGAGGAAGCAAGTCAATGGAACTATGTCGGGAAGCACAGCAAAGGAGGTGTCTCCAACTAGACCTCGTGTTACACTATTCACTGCCTCCTGATCGACATGTAATCCGAGCCGTGGTGCCACTGTCCACGTTAGTGTTGCCAAGGAAAAGATGGAGGTTATTTTTTTTACAGTAGATCAGCACCCGGTCGGTAAAGGAATACATCGCCCAAACGTTTGGCGCCCAGTAGGCATGACACAATCCGCGGGAGAAGGGGAACAGGCGACTGATCACTTGCCCCAGCTGACCCCATAGTGCGAATGGACCAAAGGCTGCTGCGAATACCGTAATGATGCCGACTCCTAGTTTGATACAGTTGAAGAACTGAATGTTGAAGTAGGGAAACGACGAGCGATTACCCAGACAATAAACACGTAGGAGATGGACAAAATAGGCAGGCGCGAGATACAAATAGATGTGCTTGAAGCATAGGAGAGCAGCAAAGAGAAGGCCAGACAGCAGAAGGGTAGAGTTGTTGCGTGCTAGGACCATTGACAATACTAGGATACCATAGAGAAAGCCATTATACTGGAAGTGGATGTGGTCGATGATTAGCAGTCCCGGAGACAAGAGAACTGAGAGAGCAGCAGCATGGGCTGTGACTTTGGACTTGGACGTCTTCACGTAGCTAAAACGGACTTAGCATAGAGTGTGTCACGTAGGGTGGGATGGCGGTACAGATGCAAAGCGTAGACCAGAACCAGTTCAGTGAGGATGACGGTAGTGCGCTGGAAGTAGATGGTCTGCCAGCTGTCATAGCCCAAGTCTTTGACGTTAAGCAAGCCAGCGTCAGCATATGCGGCGGCTTGAGACAAAAGCCACTCAAAGTAGGCGAAGAAGGGCGGATAATCCAGGGTCCATTCCGAAGTTTTCTGTTTGTGCGGTTAGAGGTTGATGACTTGGCAGTGGATGCTATTGGACATGGCAGTCTGACTTCATAGTACCACTCTTTGATGGGCAGGGAATGGGTTAGAGCTAGCCAATTGCGGTGGACCTCAAAGTCGGTCGACTTGCTGCCGAAAAAAGGTCAGCATGAGAGGGTTGGGGGGTTTGGGCGTGTGGTGCGGCAGACGTACTATGCAGGAAACAGTAGCACCTTGAGCGCCGTGGCCACGACGGCGCACTGGGCAAGCGAGGGATACAGCTCTGCCATGGCGAGACTGACAGCGGGTGAAGGCACAATGGGCAGAAAGCACAGATTAAGTTGAGGATCGTAGTCAGAGTCACGTGCTCGCTTACGGGCGAACCCCGGTCGTGGAACGGCGGTGGTTGTACTGTAAGTGCTTGGTAGTAAGGAGTTACTGTGTAGTAGCAGCAAGCAGTAGCAAGCATACCAAGACCACCGCAGCAGGGCAAGTGCTTGTGTTTGGAACTACATACACCCACGCCTGCGGCTGGCGCGACGGGGACAAACGGGCAAAGAAGCAAAAGCAGATTCGAGAACAATGCAAACGTGAACGGGCGCCAGGGGAGAGTGGGTGTGGCAGACGGCGCTGACAGTTTCGCATAATAGTGTCTGACGTTTGACACACGGCATAGGCTCCGCTCCGTCTTTGTTCCCCTGGGTGCAAAATGCTCCACGCGAGCGGTTTCCTGCCTCGCACACCTGTTCGTTACCCCTCGGCACTAGGGGGGAGGGTGTTTGGCTAAGTATGCTGGAGACTGGAGCCGCAATTTGATCTGGACCCGCTGGCGCTGGCGGTGGGTAGCATGGCATGGCAGGGCATGGCATGGCATGGTATGGTATGGCATAGCACGGCAAAGCAGCACGATAGCACTATTAGTGTGGCGCGCACCCACGATGCAGCGACATTGCACCATGTGGAGTGTGGTGTGTGCAAGAAAGTAAGTAAGTAGGTACTTGGCCACCAAGTACCGTTACTACTTACTGTACAGCATGTATCAGCGTGGCCCGTCTAGTCAGGGACCAGAGCTGCACGTCTGCAATTACCCGCTGGCTGCAGCTGCTCGAGGCAAAAACGCTCCGAGCAAGAGACACGGTACACGGTACACGGTACCCTCGCTCCGTCCAGCACCACCAGCACCACCCCCTCCACCTCCCCGGCACGCGAGCCATCCCATCCACGCCGCGGCGACTGGCGAACTGGCGGACTGGCACTGACCTGGACACCGACACATTCACTAGCAAGTAAATACTGGCACACACACACACCCACATCCCACGGCAGGGCGGCGCCTGGTGTCGAGGGTGGCATTGTCCGATTCAGTGGCGGGCCTGCGCGTTTAAAATAAGCAGAGCGCTAGCCGTCCGCTTTTGGAGGCCTCATTTGCGCCTGCCTCCTAATGGACCCTGCTAGTGAGCATTTCTCACCGACCTCCTCCTGCTCTCTCCTCCCCACCGTGTCAGGTCGCATCCCTCTTCTTCGATCCCTTCATTCATTACCTCCTCTTCTCCCCCGCATCGACGCTCCTACGCTCTTGCACAAGGCGCGCTTCTTTGCCCTTCCTTCTTGTCCTTGTCCCATCGTTTGGTGCACGTATCAACACAAGCCACGCGGGTTTCTTCTTCGCCAGCTCGAGGCCACAGCATTTAATTGCCTTTCACCCCCGCCGCTGCCATTGGCCTTCCATCCTTACCTCGACCGTGTCGCCTCGCTCGCCCGCCACCGCGAGCCTGTGCCTGTGCACTCGGCATTCCTGCAACCCATCCCATCCAGTCCTTGTCTGGGTTGGTCCACAGCACTCGCCGCCATTGTGCCTTCCCCAGTGCGTCTCCTCGCCTCCTTTCGCTTCTGCACCATGTCAGACTAACCTCGCTCCCCAGATCGCTTCTTACTAGTTGTAATACAGCAGCATACTTCGCACGCCTAGCGACCACCCTGCAACCGGTTGCACCTTCCCCTTCTGCCATACATATTTCGTCGTCCGGTCCAACGAGTCCCGGGCGCAGTAATACATCTTCACCACGGCGGTTCTATCTCAAAACCCGCGGGACAGCTTCAGCCTGCCCCCGCACCTTCTCGATATGCAGCAGCACGACGGTGCCCCTACCGCGCCCAGCGGCCCCCGTCTTCAGACTGGTTTCCCCAGGCAGGTCAATGGAGGCCACCACGGCTTTTCCCACGGTGCCTTTGCTACCAACCAGCCCGGCTATGGTGACAGGCACCCGGAGAGGGCCAACAACATGTCCATCAACACCGGCAGACTTGCCCCGGGCAACCAGAATGGCGCTGATTTGCAGACTCCTGGAACCGGTTTCGACATGAACTTCACTCCTCTGCTGCCTTCGCAGTTGCTTCTCGGCAGCCCTTTCCAGCCCGGTTCTCCCTCTGCTTTTGCGTCCCCGCAATTCCAGAATTTTGCCCAGTTTGCGAGCCAGAACCAATCGCAGCAGCAGAACCACCAGTCTAACCACGTTGGTAGCCCTCTGCAGCAGCCTCTCTCGCCCCAGCTGTACCAAAACATGGTTTCTCCTACAAGTGGCTTTTTCGGTGGCCCACAGTCTCCTACCGGAGGCTTCTCTGGTTTCGGCGCGCAGGGCCTTGGTGGCCTCGGCTCCTCCATGCCAATTGCCCCTGGCCTAGTCTCTGGAACCAGCAGGACCGTCTACTTGGGCAATATCCCCCCAGAGACATCTGCGGAGGAAATTTTGGGTCACGTCAGGAGTGGCCAGATCGAGTCTGTTAGGCTTCTTCCTGATAAGAACTGCGCCTTCATCTCGTTCTTGGATAGCAGCTCGGCTACGCACTTTCACTCTGATGCCATCTTGAAAAAGCTCTCCATCAGGGGTCAGGACATCAAGATCGGGTGGGGAAAGCCTTCGCAGGTACCCACATCTGTGGCCTTGGCAGTACAGCAGTCTGGCGCTTCTCGTAACGTCTACTTGGGCAACCTGCCAGAGGATGTTACCGAGGATGAGCTCCGTGAGGATCTCAGCAAGTTCGGACCCATTGACACTGTCAAGATTGTCCGAGAAAAGGCTATTGGTTTCGTTCATTTCTTGTCGATCGGCAATGCCATCAAGGCTGTTTCCCAGCTCCCCCAGGAGCCCAAGTGGCAGGCTCCTAGGCGTGTATACTACGGCAAGGACCGCTGCGCATATGTTTCCAAGACACAGCAGCAGAACGCTGCTCAGTACTTGGGCATTGCACCTGGATATGCACACGTTCTGAACGGTGCGGACCGTGATATGATTTCCAACGCCCTCGCCCAGCAGTCCGTAGCTGCGGCTGCAGTAGCAACCTCAGCTGGTGGTGTGAACAACCTGGGTAACCGAACCGTCTACCTAGGCAATATCCACCCGGAGACCACCATCGAGGAGATTTGCAATGTTGTGCGCGGCGGCCTTCTTCACCACATCAGGTACATTCCTGACAAGCACATTTGCTTCGTTACATTCATCGATCCCACTTCTGCAGCGTCCTTTTACGCTCTCAGCAACCTACAAGGTTTAATGATCCACAACCGCCGTTTGAAGATTGGATGGGGCAAGCACTCTGGCGCTCTTCCCCCTGCTATCGCCCTTGCCGTCAGCGGCGGTGCTTCCCGCAATGTTTACGTTGGTAACCTCGACGAGTCTTGGACTGAGGACCGTCTGAGGCAGGATTTCTCCGAGTACGGCGAGATCGAGTTGGTCAACACTCTGCGCGAGAAGAGCTGTGCCTTTGTCAACTTCACCAACATCGCCAACGCCATCAAGGCTATCGAGGCAATCCGAGGCCGCGAGGAGTACAAGCGGTTCAAGGTCAACTTCGGCAAGGACCGATGTGGTAACCCTCCCCGCCAGATGACCAACCAGCAATCGCAGTCTCAGCAAGCCGGCAGTGATGGTCTCCAGTCGCCTTCACCCATCAACGGTCTGCACCCCAACCGCGCTGGTGCGTCGGTCTCGCCCACTGGCTCTGGCGCTCCTGGCTCTGGTCAGAGCACCAACGGACAGTTTCCCTCTGTTCAAGCCCCTGCTTCAGGCAATATTCTGAATGCGAGCAGCAACAACAACCCGTTGATGATGTATCTCCAGGCTCAGCAGCAGCAGGCTCAACAGCAACAGGTAGAGGCCAATATGCAACAACAGCAGAACCAGCAACAACAACAGCAGCAACAGCAGCAGCAGTCGTTCCAGTCGCCCCAAGCTGCCTTCTACGGTGCTGACTTGAACACACCTCAGCCTCACCACTCTCACAGCTCTCACCAGAGTACCTCAAGCTTTAGCCTGATCAACGGTACCTCTGCTGGTGGCTCTGGAACTACCACTGTTGGCGGTCTTCTTGCACCCTCGAACCTCAACTCTCGTGGTCAGCACTCCCGTGCTGTGAGCCTTCCTGCCTTCACCCAAGGGCCTTTCAACCACTCTATGCCACAGACCCAAGCTCCTCAACAAGGATCATTTGGTAGTCTGAGTTCGGGCATTGGTGGGTTTGGCAGCGGCAATGGTGGCTATGGCCTTGCGATCCAAGGCGATGGTGGCTTGCCTGGATGGGCTGAAGAGGAGGTTGGTGCACAGTAAGCGCCCATGGCCATTTTGGATACTCGCAAATGTCATGTTCACATTAGCGATATCTGATTCAAATCTACGACGTCAACTTGCTGGTTACCACTTACCACTTACCTCCCTTCTTTCTTCCTTTTTTGCAAATCTTTTTGAACCTAGGGTACTCGCGGAAAGGGCGTCGCTCTATTGATCTATCGTGGATCTCACTCTTCAACTATGTGTTGTAATTTGAACATGCGCGTTCTTTGCCTTAATACTTGACCTTACCACCTTCGCTTACTCTTTCTTTTCTTCTTTTCTTTTACACTTCTTTTTTTCATGGTTTGACATGTTTTTGTTCATGTTTGTAGTTTAGATACCTGTAGGGATACCTAGGGACAAATAGGTGTAGGGGCATGAGACTAGCACAGGGTCGACATGAGTGTCTAGGCAGGAGTTCGCCAGTGATGTTGGCAATTGGATTTTGTAAAAGCTCAAATGTGTGTGTGTAATGCTGTTGTTTAGTGATGAGTGGTGAATACACATGCAAGATCCTTCCTTTTTCCCACCAATTAAACATGGAATTGGTCACTAAGAAACAGACCATGAACAGTATCTGGATGAGGTATTCGTACTTTGAGATGCCATAACGGACTTCCGTTGCGTACATGCTTTCTTGATTAGAATATATGCGTGTCTCTAAGCTAGTATTTGACGATCTCCACTGAGCAACCGGCTGCTTGGATATAGTCCACGCAGCATGCGATTGTGGAATGTTTCGCATAACCACACATGTCAAAGCGAGACATTGAGTGTTGCTCTATCCCGTCCAAATAACACTCGGGGAAAAAAAAAGACCAAAAAACTCTCAGCCCCGGATTCTCAATGCATCACACCACATATGCACCGCCTGGTCGCGCTGCAATTCCCTCTTCACCTCAACCCTAGCCGCCATCATAAACTCCCTAACTTCCGAGCGCCCCAAATCCCTCCCTTCCTTGATCCTCCCCCAACACTCACGAATAACCTTCTGCGCATACTCGAAATCAACGTCGCCCTGCTCAACGGCATCCAACGGCGCCCCGTTCTCCACCGCCGCGTACGCAGCGTCAGGTCCCTCATCTGCGTCTTCCGCCCCGACAAGGGTGGTAATGCAGAGAATTATACCAGGCGAAAGCATTGCTCCCGACTGCGGTCCCTCGCGCGTAGCCCGCAGTTCGCCGAGCTGGATAGTGCAGAGGCCCGCGGTGTAGGTGGTCCCGTCGCGAACGGAGAAAACATGGCGCTGAGCCCACAGCGCCGAAGACTGGTTCCGCAGCATCGAGGCGTGCGCTTCTTGCTGGCGCAGCGGAATTGAAGCGGTTGTTGCGGGTTGTGCGGCGGGCTGCGCATAGATGTATGTTCTGGTCGGGGCGAGGGTGGAGAGGTGCAGCATGTGCTGGTACGAATGCGGGTAGGGCGCTGGTTTACCGTCTGCGCCCGTAGGCGGCGTGTAGCCGGGGGGTATCACATCGCGAAAGGCGCGGTAGGAGAGGGACCATGGTTGTTGGCGGGTGGCGGTTTGGAAGGTCGACTCTATGCTTTGGGTGAGGGTTGTTATGGTGGAGAGGGCGGCCTCGACGCTTGTAGAGGGGTTGGAGATGAAGTAGAGCCTGCCTTGTGTTTAGTTATGATTTCCAATTGAGATTTTGGGTAGGTAGGTGGGTAGATGGACTGCTTACCCGCTGTACTTCATCGTGGAAGCGGAGGAAAGTAAAAGGCGATATATTCTCAGGCACCGCGGCGGGTGAAAGGCCGGACATGACGGAGCCGGCGGTTTTGGGGATCGGCGCATGGGCGGCTCTCTTCCCACCCCCTGCTAGCTTCAGGGTCGGGGGACGCGCAACCGCGTCGGGAATCGGCACTCCAGCCTTGTCGTCTCAACCATGGGCTGGCCTGGCCATGCAGCTGCCATGCGTCTCCTGTCTTTCCCATCTCATCTTGGCCGCATCTGTGTCCTATCTTGAGCGTTTGAACGCCGCCACTACATATTTTTTTATAGAGTGTTTGTCCATTGAGATTGTTCGAGCTCATCTTTCCCCGCCGCTATCTGCACCTATTGGGGCACGGCCGTTGCACTTGATCACTTTAACTTTGCTCTTATTTTTAGATCGTACATCTCTTTTGATCCTTTGCTTCATGAGATTCCCTCCATAGACTTCCCCTGGCTATCATGAGCCCCATTGTTCGACGCATCACTGTATTGTTCCTCTCCACGACGTTCTTCATCCTCGCCTTTCGCCAACTAGGCTCTCGAAACGGACTCCCCTCGCCCACCTTTACCTCCTCCAATCGCATCACAAACCCCGTAGAATGGAAGAACGTCCCGCTGCGACACCCAGTCGCCTCGCTGGCGCCGTGGCCGACAAGCTCGCCTACTGCCATCCCGAGAATACAGCATGAGTTTGGAATCGAGACGGAGCACAACAAGGCAGAGAGAAAGCAGAGACAGGCGGCGGTGAAGAAGGCCTTTTTGCATTCGTGGCGGGGCTACAAGCAGCAGGCATGGTTGCAGGATGAAGTGACTCCGGTGACAGGAGGCTTCAAGAATGGCTTCGGGCAGCGTGCAGCGACCCTGGTGGATGCGTTGGATACACTGTACATCATGGGGCTAGACGAAGAGTTTGAGGAGGCAGTCCATGCAGTCAAGAAGATTGATTTCACCACTACGGCTGTCCAGCGGCTGAATGTGTTTGAAACAACCATTCGCTATCTCGGCGGTCTGCTCAGCGCCTACGATTTGAGCAAAGGGAAACACTCTACACTGTTGCATAAAGCAGTCGAGCTAGGCGATATGCTGTACGCCGCGTTTGACACGCCGAACAGGATGCCTGTGACACGGTGGGACTGGGAAAAGTAAGCTTTGTGTGCTTCGTGTGTGTGCAACCACACTGTATACTAACGTCGAGCAGCGCTGCTCTGAGTGGCCACCAAGAAGCCGATGCGCAGGCGCTGAGTGCGGAAATTGGATCACTGACGCTGGAGTTTACCCGTCTCTCGCAGATTACAGGCGACCTCAAATATCACGATGCCGTCCAACGCATCGCGAATCTTCTGGAGAAACACCAGAGTCGGACCAAGATACCCGGTTTATTTCCTATCCTCGTCTCTCCTTTCCGCGAGGAGTTTGATTCTCATGGCTCCTTCACTATGGGCGGTATGACGGACTCGCTGTACGAGTATCTGCCCAAGCAGCACTTGCTTCTTGGAGGAGCAACGGATCAGTATCGCAAGATGTACGAAAAAGCTATTGAGCCAGCCAAGAAGCATTTGTTCTTCCGCGCCATGGTGCCTCATAATCAGCACATTCTGGTTCCAGGTAACGCACGGATTAGTGCTGCAGGCTCAATCAAGCTCGAACCCGACGGTCAGCATCTGGCATGCTTTGCGGGCGGCATGGTTGGTCTTGGTGCCAAAATCTTCAATCGCACTGAAGACATGGACGTCGCTCGCAAACTGGTAGATGGCTGTACCTGGGCGTACGAAGCCATGCCGACAGGCATCATGCCCGAGACGTTCAGCCTGGTGCCGTGCGTCAACGATGAAGACTGCGCCTGGGACGTTTCAAAATGGCATGACGCTGTTAAACGCTCATATTCTAGTGCTCTACATGCACAGCATTATGATGTCCAAGACGTGATCAAGGAAGAGGGACTTCAGCCAGGCTTTTCAAGGATTGAAGATCCCCGGTTTTTGCTACGGTAAGGAGTTTGACTTCTACCCCTTCATTTATAACTTCATCTAATACTGGTATGTAGGCCAGAAGCCATCGAGTCGGTTTTCATCCTCTACCGCATCACCGGCGATACTGCGCTGCAAGATACTGCCTGGCGCATGTTCGAGTCGATTGAGAACGCTACCATGGCAGAGTTTGCCCACTCAGCTATTGCTGATGTGACTGTGCCCAGGGGACAGGGTCCACTTAAGCTAGATGAGTGCGAGAGTTTCTGGATGGCGGAGACACTCAAGTATTTCTATTTGATTTTTAGCGAGCCGAATCTTGTTAGCTTGGATGATTACGTCTTGTAAGTACTTGGTCCCGAGCATGTCTTAGGAATGATGACGCTGACAATTGAATAGTAACACTGAGGCACATCCGCTGCGCCGGCCAAAACAGACTTGATAGTCTGGATATTGTTAGTGGATAATATACGATATCAAGGAAATCTAGCCAATGTACATGTGTGTGTATATGATTACGAGAGCGCGGACACAGCTTGCTTTGCCTCTTAGTAGTATATCTGGAAAGTCCGTTCATGAAGAATCGGACGAACGCTACAGTCGAAATCCCATATAGACATAGACAATTGCTTGTTTGCCCCGCCGTTACAAGATACACAGAAATGCATGATACATGCCAAGACTTTCCTGATTCGATTTAGTGCACTACAACTGCACTTTAGTAGCTTAGTAACACCTAAGGCTCATTAGTAACTCCTCTTTTTGTTCTCTGTCAGCGAGATGTTGTATTTCAAACACATGGTGTGGCTGGCTATAGAGAGTGAGATGCGGGGATGTTTTCGTCCGACTGCTACTGTGCCGACAGCCCCATCAAGCACAGTGCAGAAGCAAAGCTGGAACATACCTGTCTATTTGCTGAATGTCATCTATCTCACGATGCGAGAGGCTGACTATGCCCGGTGCATAGAAGGCAAAGTTTGGCTAAGAAATTTATTGATTACATTCTTCTTTGATGGCAGCTTGGCATGTAGTTGGTGACGAGATAGTCCACAAACAGTACCGGATCACAAATCGTTGAAGTATATAAGTTCTCTTGTTCTCAGAATTCACCAGTACTCTATCCATCTGGAAATTTTAAACTGATCTCGAGTCCACTATTTATCTACACAGGATCATGACAAAGACAATCGCTGTCATCGGCGTAACAGGGAACCAGGTAAGTACGAACCAAGCCCACCACCACCCCCAACATCCTTACACAAGACACTCAACCTCCCCCAGGGCTCATCTGTCGCCCGCGTATTCCTCACGGATCCCAACTGGAAAGTCCGCGGCATCGCCCGGGACCCCTCCAAACCCTCCGCCCAAAAGTGGGCCTCCCAAGGCGTCGACATCGTCCCGGGAAACCTCGACGATGTGACCTCCCTCAAGCAAGCCTTCCAAGGCGCGACCGTAATCTTCGGCGGCACCGACTTCTGGGGCCACCTCAACGACCCGGCCACGCAAAAGCTCGCCGTCTCGCAAAACCGCACGCCAAACGAAGTCGCCTACGACCGTGAGGTAGCCCAGGCGAAATCCATCATCGATGCCGCTGCCGCCAATCTCGAAACGCTAGAGCGCTTCGTGCTATCTACTTTGTCTGAAGCGAGGAAGTGGAGCAATGGGACCATCAAGTGGAACTTGCATTTTGATGCCAAAGCCGAGGCGGTGAAGTACCTCAAGTCGACGTATCCGGAGTTGCTGGCGAAGACGAGTTTCTTGCACTTGGGGTACTATGCTACCAACTGGAAATCGTTTAGTGGGAGGCCGACGAAGCAGGAGGATGGGTCGTTTGTTGTTAGTTTGCCGATGAGTGGGGAGAGGAAGATTCCCATGGCGGATCCGGTTGCGGATACCGGTAAGCTATTCACGTCTCTTTCGTTTTTCTTTTTCGTATCGACTTGATTTTTTTTTTGATTGCGGAAGCTGATATGATTGCAAAGGTCATTTTACCAAGGCACTGGTGGAATCGCCTCCAGGTATCATTCTGAGCGGCGCCGGCTCGTTCATTTCGTTCAATGAATGGTGCGAAATCTTTGGTCGCGTTAACAGTGTTAAATGCACCTTTCAGACTATACCTCGCAAGGCGATGGAAGAGGCAATGGGACCTATATACGGGCTTGAGATTGCAGACATGTTTGAGTACTTTGACAAGTATGGGTTTGATGGTGGGGCTGACGTTGTCTTTCCGTGGGATCTGGGGGTCAAGGTCAAGTATACGACGATGGAGGAGTATATGAAGGGCGAGGACTGGAGTTCTGTGCTGTGAAGCCCTTCTTTGACTGAGGGAGAGTATACCATAGGTAGTGTGCCGATTGAAAGCTATCCTTGTTCATTTGATGACCCTTGCGCGACAATGCTTTGTCACATATTGTCGATTTGTACGAATTCTCTTTGGATTACCACGATCTTCATACCGAGGTCATCAGTAGGGCAAGACCTTTCCGTGGGATGCGGGCCTAGTTGAGTGCGGGGTACATGACAGGCGCGGTTAGTGGCAGCCGTGACAGCAGCGATCGACTCTATCACCCACATCTTTATCCTCACATATGTACTCTGTTATAACCCAAAATCTGACTAACTATATGCAAGGGTCACTGGTGGTCTCCGGAAGCGTCTCATGGCCCGACGATTGGTCAGCGATCAGAATGTTGCTTTTTTGTACCTACCAAGCCGTTTACCTCATCGTCCCTCTGACAACTCGATGAGATCAGTCCACTTCCACGCGAGCCAGATGTCGAAGGTCAATTGCACATGCTGCTTCTCTCTTAAGAACCTTACTTTTTCCACGCAAGCCCAAGGTAGCAAGGGCTCATATGGTGCAGGAACATTATTCCGACTTGGGCCAATGCATGTCACTGCTCAGAGCAATTCACTAGCCTTGACTACGGGATATCACACCACTGCGGCAGTGCAAATGCCGTACTTCCCCAATCACATCGTTTCATCATACCAAATACCAGGAAAGTCTAGAAGGCCGATAGCAACCTTTGTACATTGCCGACAGCGGTAAGCCGCTCCAAGTCAGCCGCGCAGCATGCACCGCACAGGGCTCGAGTGAGAATCCGATCGATTGGTAGGCCAGTGAAAGATAGCCAACTCAATCTGCGCGCTCCTCTGCCAAGAGGATTGGGATTTGGATACTAGACAAGGTTAGCTTCATGCGTTCGCGCAGCGATCTACGCTGAGGGCACCCCCACCACCATTATGCTGATGCTGTGCACACGGCGATACGGACCTATAAGTTGCAGTCGTCATCCATGGGGTTAGATGTGCCATATGCGATCGCCTGCGTATCATCGCAGTCTGCTGATGGCTCTCTTCCCGGGTAGTCGTGCATGTCACCTTGTAATACACGTACTTAAGCGGAAGGCGCCCCGCAGGATGCATTGATAAGGAATCTGTATCTTGTTTTGCTTGCTGTGAAAGGCGTTTGGCTTGATCCATGCTAGCTTTCGTTTGTTTTATCAGTGTGTAGAAGGGCTGGTTGGGCCTATCTTGACGATTTCAGCTTGGGCTGTACAAATCAATTTGTCCCGCCACCTTTGCGGGTATTCTGAGGGCGGAGAGAAAACTATCGGTACCAAAAAAAATTTAAGTAAGAAAAAGAAATAAAAACGGAGTAGTCTGAGATGCCGCTCAATCTTTTGCTGCTGCTGGGCGCGGCTTTCCTCTTTGGCTCGACTCTGGCCCTTCTTCGACGAAGCAGACGCACCATTCTCCTCGAGCGACTCCGTGCTAGTGGGCGAAGAGTATCAGGAGCGAGAACCCCTCCAAGATCTCTATCACCCAGCCAGAAGACGGAAATCCCTCTCGAAGTCGACTATTCTGATTCCTTCCCACCATCACGGCGATCAGCCCTAGCCGGAATCTTGAAAGATGGGGAACTCGACGAGCCAACGGAAGACTGGACGAAGAACATGTTGCCAATGGGAATGTCGTACCTGAAAGCCGATGACACTAAACGTCTCCCCTGCGGTTTTTCCGTCAAAGAAATCAAGGCTCTCGGCAATTTCCCTGACTATGCCACCCTCAGCGGCGTACCGCTTCCAAACCCATATCCCGAGTTTGACATAAACAAGGCGCTACCTCGACCATATCGACCATTCCGATGGCCATACCACCAAACCATGTGTAAGTGTCCTACCCGAGGAAACAGAGACCTACCTTTTTGAATTTCACTAATAACCAACCCAACCAGCCCTCAGCAAACTCCAACCAGACTGGTGGATCGAGCTCGAAAACACCTACATAGAACGCATCCAAGAACGCAAATCCCTCTTCACCCAACACGGCACCGACGTCCTCGATGCCCTCCCGGGCTCCGAGCTTGCTTGCAAAGAACTAATGGAAACAGCCGTCCAGTTCCTCTGCGCCCGCTACCCGCACTACTTCTCCCTCTCCGCAGACAACACCATCCTACAAAACAGAATTCTAAACTCAGAAACCAATCTCCGTGCCACACACCCTCTGCATGTACTTCTCGACAACATCCCAGAAGACTTCGCCATCATGCTGCGCGATGACCGCAGCGGCCGCTATGTACTCCGCGCGGGCGTCATTTGCAGTGCGTTGGGCTGGCATTTAGGGACGAAGCTGGGGAAGCATCTTGCGGATATTCATGCGCCGATTCCGGATTACAAGGAGAAGATGGCGTTTTCCATGGATAGGTATGTTCATTCTCCTTCTCCTTTTTCTTCTTCTTCTTCTTCTCCTCCTCCTCCTTCGTTGTCTATCCTCTCCCCTTCCCATCTACCCATCGCTTTTTCCACTCCCCCCAAAAAAGCAAGCGCCGAGCAAAATAAGAAGAGAAAAAAAGAATCAGTATAGACTAGGCGTGATTAAACATGGGACATTTGCAAACGCAAACTAACCAACTAAAAAAAAACAACAACAGATACTTCACCAAAAAACCCACCGACAAACCCATCCAACGCGGCTCCTGGGGCCTCGAAATCCACACTCCCCTCTACGCACCCCCTTCCTCCCCTCTCCTCGCCCTCCGCACCCACCAACTCCCCCCTTCTCAACTCCCACTAAGCGACATCCACCTGCGCGTGGACTGGCAGACGCTACGCCGTCTCCCGCTGTCAGGGGCCGTCGTGTTTAATTTCAAAGCCGTGTTTACGCCCGTGGAGCAGTTTAGGGATGAGCCGCGGATACCGGGGTTGCTGCTGAAGATATTGGACCAAGGGAAGAAGGAGCTCATGGAGTACAAGGGGACGTGGCATGTGGAGCATGTGGTCAAGGATGTGTTGAGGACGTGGCATGGGGAGCAAGTGGCGAAAGGGTGGGTGGAGGAAGGGTGGGAGGCCGAGACGTTGGCGGAGAGTCCGTGGTTTAAAGGGTGGGAGGGGAAGTGGAGGGGGATGCAGGGGTTTTAAGAGGGTTTGTTTTGTTAAGAGGGGGGGGGGTTTCTTAAAAAGAGGAAGAATGAAGGATTACTACTACATGGTCATACTGAATCTCTATAGCCGAAAGAACAAGAAGAAGGAGCTTCACTTCCCCAATCTCTTTGCTATATCCCCTCGGTAGATCCATGCGGCGGCTCCTGCAGCTACTGCTCCCAGTGTCCCGAGGACCAATGTCGTGTTACTCACGTACGTCTCTTCGTGCACACGTCCGATCTTGGTCGTCTGTTTGCCAGTCCCAAAAACGACCTTGCTAGCTCTCACTCCACCCTCCTTCTCAGCGTGTACACCATTACCATTTTGTATAGGCTTGACGCTTGTGACCTCGAAATCCTCCCAGTCAACCTTGCTCATCATCTCCTGATAATCAATCACTGTTCCGGACCAATTATTCGTGATTCTCCCCTCGCTATTCTTGTACCAACTGCTACAATTCGGGTCCGCAAACGAGCTCTTGGCGAGTTTCTGCTGGAGCTCATCGTTGTATGCTTTTGTGCGCTGGGCGTTGGGTACGAGGCCGATTCGTTTGCCACGGTTGCGGGCGTCAAGAACGGCGGCAACGAGGGCGTTGAGGTAGCGCGACTGGGCCTCGATCATGAGGATGATTGAGTTGTGGCCTAGGTTCGTGTTGGGCCCGTAAAACATGCCAAAATTAGGTAGTGAGGGTACAGAGGTGCCGTATAGGGCGTAGGCGCCGCCGCCACCCCAGATGGAGGAGAGGCTGCGTTTTTGCGTCCCGGTCACGCGGATGGGGTGTAGGAACTCGAGGGTACGGAAACCTGTGGCGAGTACAATGGTGTCATGGTCGCGGTGTGTGCCATCTTCGAGTTCAATACCTGATTCGGTAATTCTGCGTATCTTTGTGGTCTCAAGCTGTGTCTTGGGGCTCGCGAGAGCGGGAAAAAAGTCGTCAGATATGATGACGCGTTTGCAGCCTGGGTTGTAGTCTGGAGTGAGTTTTTCCCAGAGATCAGGCCGGTTGGGAATCTGCTTCTCCATCATATCTTTGCAGGCGGCACGGACATCTTTGGCCATGGGGCTTTGGTTGTTGCTTACGGCATCATAGAAGGTTTCACGGAAATCCATCATGATGCTGCGAATACGCCAGCTGACAGGGGGCACATAGCGCTGGAGGGCACGCCTGAAGTCGCTGATAGGACTGTCGAGACGTGGAATGACCCAGTTGGGAGAGCGCTGGTACACTGTCAAGGACGAGGTCTGGGGCAGAATGTCGGGTATGATTTGCGCAGCTGTTGCACCTGTTTGTTTTGTTAAGCTAGCTTGTCGAACCACTGAGCACTGCGAGACATACCGTTTCCAATTATTCCTACACGCTTCCCCTCGAGGCTATGGCTCCAGTCCCAGCGTGCAGAGTGCATGACTTTGCCTTTGAAGTCTTGCAGGCCTGGTATATCGGGATATCGAGGCTGATTGAGCTGGCCGACTGCCGAAACCAGAAAGTCGCACTCGATGCTGTATCCAGAGGCAAACTCAGCATCCTTGCCACCAATTACGTTGACGTCAACTCTCCATCGGTTTTTGGAGTCGTCCCACGTCGCAGCCTCGACGGCGGTGTTGAAGCGAATGTATTTGTACAAGTTGTACTTGCGTGCTACATTCCGAAGGTAGTCGAGTATCTCCTCTTGGCCTGGATACTCCCTTGTCCACTCTGGGTTTTGCTCAAACGAGTAACTGTACAGCATGCTCCAGACATCACAGCAGCAGCCAGGATATTTGTTGTCGTGCCATGTGCCACCGACACTAGAGCTCTTTTCTACAATGATGAAGTTGTGGCATTTGTTGCGTTTGATGAGGTCGATAGCCATGCACATGCCTTTGGATGTTTAGCCCCGTACGATCCGACTAGACAGTCTGGCTGGGATACTAACCAGAGATACCGGCTCCAATGATGACGACTGCAGCGTCGGTGTGAGTTTTGTTCTGGACCGGAACCTGATGCCATGGTTGCGAGCCGCCCATGTTGAGATTACTCGAGGATGTAAGGATTAGGAGATGGAAGTAGGATTGAGCGGTCTAAAGGGGGGATACAAGAGACGAGGGAGCTCGGCCAAGTGAAAAAGCAAGCCACTTTATATGTACAACCAGCGCGACGCCTTTGCTGCCGTGTGGACGAGTGACATGAGCATTGTAAAGCTTACAAAAACCAACAAATGGTATAGCCCCGGCATGGTGCAGTGAATGGTGGAGAACACGATGGAGATCCTCGGCCAAGGTGATTTGCAGCCAGCTTCCCCTCTTCCCATATCCGTCCAGTTCCTGTCCGAGGTTGTGCAGCATGGTGCTTTGTCATTACGCACTTGCGCTTCCGTTCTTACTACACTCGGACATGTTAAGCCCAATGAGGAAGAGTGCAAATTAATGATGAATCGAATGCCCTGACGTGCTGCAGCCCATGTGCAGAAGTGTTTACGGGGGATAAGAAAGCAGTGGTGTTGGCTCTCAGCAAGACATGCGCAGCGGGTTGTGGGGAAGGCGCAAGGGCGGGGAAGGCGGTATCCGGCAATGGGTGGGCCATTGGGGCCGGAGTACGCCAATCACCAAGCAAACTCACCAGATGCGCCTGACAACCGGTGCAGACAATAATATTACAGGCCAGCCAAAGTTGCAGTATGTCGTCAACGAGTGTAGTCGACAGAAGATACGCATGTGCGTATGTATGTATGTATGTATGTACGTAACAAATGGACGAGCTGAACAGGGCGCCCCGCTTTTTTTCGCCTATCGTCTGGGTGGTCTGGCAGTGCCTGGTTGTGCATGACCCCACGACTCTTGTTGTCGTTTCCCTTTTAGACCAAAGGTTATATTCCGCTTCTATTGCTCAACTCTTTCTTCACCGCTGCTGCTGCTGCTGCTCTTGTTGTCGTGGGTTTGCATCTGCCTTGTTGCTTGGTTGCTCATCAATGTCTTCCGGCGGAGGTTCGAATTCGCGTGTGTGTACCACACCCCATCGCACTTTTTTTTCTCCTCGGCTGTCTTGGTCTTGGTGGCTGCTTGTACAACGCGTGGAGCCTGTGGAACCAGTAGGATAGGTAGAATCCATGGAATGTGTAGAACAAGTCGCATCCGTACAACTCGCAGGCTGAGCGGGCATGATAGGAATTGGAGTGACTGCTCGTATTCGCATCCATGCCTCGCTCATCTCCAGCCTCGAAATGGGGAGCCGGCCATGTCTGGGCTGAGTCTTGAGCTCGCCTCGTGATGTCTTTGAGTATCCATGGTGCCGGTCTGCAACAGTGCTGCGCCTATCATGGGCGGTGGGGAGTGGTGTCGACGAGACATGCTTGGCTTCTCTGCGATAGTACTGAGCATGGTGGCGCCTGTCGTGCAGCACGTAGTCTAATGCATGATGCAGACACGGGCACTTCATCGCTGAGGGCGTGGGAGCCCGCGAGGAGGAAGCTGCCGTACATCTCTTGACATTGTAAAAAGGCGACGAGGAGCAGCGGGTGCCGCTGAAGCCTCTCCATGGCTTCGACTTGTAGGGTCGCTGGGAGATGCATGGACGTTTTCTGAGAACAACTGGCCAAGCGCAAGACGGACTGACGTGTACGTATGACACAGGCAGTGCACATGGAACACTGCTCCAAACTATCTCGTCAATTATAGCAAGCGCAATTACGCACGAGCCTTGGGGCCCGAGTCTGGCGTCAGCATCGCCTTTGCAAGACGCGATCCGGTTGCTGTGACCGATGGCGGGTTTGATGATGCATGGCAGGTGGAAGGGCTTGCCATGGGTGTAGTGACGGGTCCCAGGCGGGTTGGGTGCATTGGGTGTAGGGCGGTATACACGTGGTGTTTGTCACGTGGAGGCAGGGGGCCGTGTTGGTTCAACGTGAATGCGGCAGGGCTCGAGTCAAACCCAACCTTGGCCTCGCCATCTGCATCGACTTTTGTTTGCTGTTTCTTGTTTCTTGTTTCCCGTTGAACGGCACGGGCCCCGCAGCAGACATGGGCAGACTCGCAACACCCAAGCAGCCAGGCATGCGCTGGCGGGCAGACGACACAACAAAGCCAGGACAGCGGCCAGACAGAGGGGGGTTCTAGCCAGAATTGCTCGTGTGTTGATTGATGAGAACCTCAGCGGGCCGTGGTCCATGGGGACCCGTAATGCACCGAGATACGAAAGAGCAGGCCGACTGTTTGGCCCCAAGCAGCAGGTACAAGGCGTTGAAGCGACCGTTTGGAGGTCCGTTCTGTGCGGTCGGTGCACAGCATTGACCCGCCCGGAGGCTGTTAGGGTTGCGGGCATGCGAGGGAAATAAGCCAGCCAGTGGCAGAGCCAAGATGGGTTTCGCCAACACAAGACTGGCGGCGTGCTTGGGAGCAGGACGCTGGTCGCGGTCGGACGGCGGATGGGGCGTATGCTGCGATACCTGCCTACATGTCCCTATACATACACACTAGATGCTGCACCCCGCAAGCAGACGCGACAGTTGGGAGCGGCGCACAGAGAGGAAGAGCAAGAGCAAGAGCAAGAGCAAGAGAGGGGGGCAGCCTGCGTCCAGAGCGCCTGTGGGGATTTGGGACGATGGCTGGAGCGGGAGCTGGAGCGGGAGCTGGATCGAATCGAATAGTCATAACAATCATAGCAGTAGTAGTGTACGATAGTCAGTAAGTAGACTCCAGACGGGCGGTCCATGAGAGCCCATGTAAATCAATCCACCCACCCGCCCATCCACGATCCAAGTATCCATCCAGTCCAGTACACAGGCACACAGCTATATGCGCTTAAATTCAATAGCGCCGTCCGCTCGCTGTAGGTACATATTTACATGGATGCGGCGAGCCAGACCATGTCATCATAGCTGCTTCTGCTGCTGCTGCTCTCCTGGCACCCAGTGAGCAACAAGCAGCGACAACGCCGTGAATGTCTCCCATCCGGCCATGTACACAGCCTTATATGTCTGAAGCTGAAGGATTCCTTGTACGACGAGTAGAGAGGCGCCCTGTCCCCCCCACCCATGCAGCCGTCGCGGGTGTGGTAAGCTGAGGCCGACGACAGGTCGCTTGTTGCAGCAGTGATTGGCCGCAACCCCCAGCGTCTCTCCGTGTTCTCGACTGCGTGTGGTAGGACTGGCAGTGCCCATGGCGGATTGGGTTGCACCCTGTCGTGCTGCTAGCTGCCATTCTGAAACTCAAACACCTCCTGGCGGGAGCCACCACTGCACGCCTGCCTGCCTATACTTGCCCATCCCATGTCCGTCCTCTTCTCCTCTTTTTTTTTCTTCTTCCTCTCCGGCGCGCGCACTAGGTGTAGACGCATGCCCACTTCCCACCACCTCCTCTCCCCACAAACACAACTACGGTCTTGCTGCAGTAGTCGGCAGTAGCTCTGTCGGGCCATTGCTAGCCGACCATACATACTCTACCACTTTATCACTACGTCTGCGCACGCCCTCCCGCACACCGTCATCACTGCAGCCGTGCCCACTGGTCGGCCGCACTCAGGCTTATTCCTACCACGCCTTTGCTTTGCACCTAATAATATTCCTCTACGCTTTCCCACCTTGCCACTGCCCAGGCTGTTTATTTAGTCGTAATCCACATGGCCCGCAAACTCTCCTTCACTCTGTCTCCTGTCGTGCGTGCTCCACCAAACACCAAACAACCAAAATAACCTCGATTCACTTGCTCACACCTCCTTGTTTAGAAAACCGCCTCCAAGCAGGACCTTGCCGGCAAAATGGCCCCAGAAACCAACCCCGTACACGCCTCGCCCCACAAAAGACACTCTTCCAAAGACACCATATGTGACAGCTCGCCTTGGATCAACCGCCGCGTTCTCGATAGCCAGACCGACCAAGAGCTGCGCGCAGCATGCCGCCTCATCCTCAAGAACTTCAAGCCCTCCGACCATGGCATGGAGAACACCGATCCAAAGCTAGACTTTGCCGGCTTAGGCTTCAGGCCACGCAAAGAAAGCAAACCCCAGCCCGCCGATCTCAATGTGCGTGTGCCTGCTGCTGCCCCTCCAGAACCCGCCTCAACTTCGTTCCTGCCACGATCGCGCAGCACAAAGGTCCGCACCAGGGCAAAGGCAGACATGGAGATAAGAGCGAGGCAGAACGGTGATCTGCCCGCACGAGCAAACAGCAGCCGCAAGCGTGCTGAGCGAGACGCTGAAAAGGATGAAAGACTACGCAACTTTGGCAAAGCTTCCATGGACGTACCCAGGCCCGCTATATCCTGCATCTCCAACGAAGACATTACTCTTCCCGTCACCGTCATGTCCACCCTAGCAACCTCCAAGAATTCTGCCCCTCACAACTTTGACGACCCTGTTGCTGCTGCAGACGCCCAGGCGTCCGAGTGGATGCGCCTAGAAATGGACAAGAAACGCCAACAAGACACGGCAGATCACCAGCGCCGATCCTCGACATCGGTCCGCCCCCCAAGCCGCGCCGCGAGTATCAAGGAAAGCGTCATCGAATATGTTTTCCCCGGATCTCGAAGTCGCGCCCTCAGCCGCGCACAATCCAAGGAATCCCTGCGTTCGCCAGCCGACAGTAATGATACTGGCCTTTCCCGCACTGGCTCAAATGCGACATGGCGAAGTTGGGGTCTGCGCCGCATGAAGAGTACGAGAAGTGAAAACAGGTCAGGGTCTTCCCATGGCCAGGGAGACGACGGTGCACAACCTAGAAAGTCAGAGTCAAATGCCGTCAACCTCAACAGAGAGCTTCCACCGTTGCCCAGTCTGGACAGCTGGAAGGAACCTGAAAAGCCCAAGCCAGAAGTGGCATCTCCCAAATCACCTACAGCCGAGACGCACATTGCCAGTCTTATGCGTCCACAGGAACAGCATCCAGAACGCTCGCCTGCCGCACGGAAACAGCACAGGAGGAGTGGGTCAGACACTTTGGCCATGCAATACACTGCCGCCTTCCCCGCTCGCCAATCCTCGCGCCGGCAGGGCACGCAGCCAATTTCCCAAACGCCCACAAGTGCCGTACCCGCCAGCGCTGTATCAGCCAGTCCCAAACCAACCGAAAAACTCGCAGCAACAAACGCATCCTCATCTACCACCAACATCGACCAACAACAACAACACACCAAAACCGCCTCTTCAAGCTCCCAGACCCGCCCCCGCAGCGGCGAAAGCAACACCACAGCCCACGCCTCCAACTTCTCCCACCGCATGAGCATCGACTCCCCTGCCGTCCTCAAAACCCTGTCCCACGAACCCAAGGCCCCCGCCAAAGAAGAGCAGAAATCCAAGCTCAAAAAGATCTTCAGCGGCTGGATCCACAAAAAAGATAAAAAGGACGATTGGATGCACAAAATGGAGAAGGAGGGCATTAAGGAGGGCGTCCTGGTGCAGGATAGTAATGATGTGCTTGCTGCTCCTGTTGTGAGGTATTAATCTCCTTTCTTTCTTTCTTTGTTTCTTTGTTTCTTTGAGGGCTTACTACTACTACCACCACTACTACTACTATTACCATAACTTTTACTTTCCTCCCTTTCTGGGTTCACTTTCGTTTCGTCTCTGTATCAAACAACCACTTAATTTGTTATACCCTTTTTCTTTCTCTTCGTCCTTCTTTTTCTTTTATTGGGTCGAGGAAATTCAAGGAGATTTTTTTTATGTGTGTGTGTGTCCTTGGGGTTTTGTACGGTGAAGACAAAAGCTACATTTACACACTACTTTCATATACATACATATATATATGTTATGACCAATAATGCATATATGCTTTGCAATAATGGGAAAACTTTCATTCATCTTTTTTGGTTGGATTTTCAAAAAGTAAAAAAAGTGTCGTTGTGTACTCTTTCTATTTCCCCTCCCCCCCCCCTTTTCTTCTTCTTCTTCTATATTTACATGTCAACATATGCATTACTGGAAATACTAGCATTCAAAAGAACTCAAAATTCAACTTTTGGGGGGGAGGGGGGGGGTTTGTGGAAAATAGGAAGAAAAAAAAGTCTCAAGTCATATTGTTCCAAAAACTGTACGTCATACCAAACTACCCTTCACTATAATGGTCAACAGTTTCACTTTTTTTTTTCTTAGGCACTTTTCTCCATGTCACATCATACAGGCTAGGCATATATGGAACCATCATTAGAATGCCTTTGTACACAATACTACCAATAGCATACCATCCATCCACCATCTAATACACGCTATCTATGTATGTCATTCCGCTAACCCCTTTGCTAAACCCATGAACCATAACCGTAAACCCTATCCGATAACCCATAAACCATGCGTCGTCCATGACGCTCAATCATGCGCCTATACCCTATGCTGCAGCACCCTCAACAACGTACCCAGACTTCACGCTCCAAACAGGACCGCCTGAATCATCTGCCTTAGCCTACCAACCACCCTTCGCACCATGCCCTGCACCCGGCGCGCGATCCAGATGTTGACATGCACAATCAAAAGCCCCACGATCAAAGGCATCAGGAAGAACAAGAGCGTGTAGGCCGGTCCCATCACCGCAAAAGCCACCACATAGTCAATGAACCGGTCCTCGTACTCGACCAAATCGTCTGGGTCGAAAAGGGCTAGCGGCTGCCGATCGTCTACCATTCCGCAGGCACCTGCTTCCTTCCTCGAGCTACATTCCATTAGCCATGTCATTTCTCAAACTGAGACAACAGGGACGGGCGTGGACAGGGAAATCACCACCTGTCCACTCCTGACCCTCCTGACAAGACAGTGTTGAAAAAGTTGCCATCGCCCCCGCCTCCATAACTGCCACCGGGGTATCCACCACCCCCTCCGTACCCGCCCATAGCGCCCATGCGGTTTTTACCTTGGTTCTTTCCATGTTCGACAATAGAACTCTTACGGCCAAATTCTTTGGCTGCCGATACTGAGTTTGTAATAGATGCTAGCAAGTTGACCAGCTGAACATCAGAAGCCTCTTGCTGAGATTCGAGGGTAAATGCAGCAGCGTCCGGGGGGGCAAGAATGTTGATTCGAGCGAGCATAGCGGAAATGCTACGAATAATCGAATGATCCAGAGGCAATGAATGTTGCTCGTCTAGTGTAGGATTGATTGGGAGCGACGCATCGGACAGATATGACGGTGGAAGCGAGTTGAGGTAGGCGCGGAGCAGAGCTATACGTCGACAAAGCATACGAATAGCGTTCATCTTCGCTGTAAGGGTAGACAAAACTACAGGTCGGTCAGTACTTCTACAACATGTCCACAGTCTTGGAGATGAACTTGCTCTCTTCGTCATCTGCACTCAAAATCTGTGACTCCTCGATTGGAGCATCTTCCGCCACCTTCTCTTTCTCTTTCTGTTTGCCCCGCGTGATTCGTTTTCCAGCATCTTCGTCATTCGCTGAAGCCTCGGCATTCGATACGGGAACGTCGACTGAGCCCTCGACCGCAGTTGCGTTTCCTCCACCACGGGCAACAAAGTCCACAGATATCATCTCGGCCTCGC
Organism: Bipolaris oryzae ATCC 44560; assembly: GCF_000523455.1. Taxonomy (NCBI): domain Eukaryota; kingdom Fungi; phylum Ascomycota; class Dothideomycetes; order Pleosporales; family Pleosporaceae; genus Bipolaris; species Bipolaris oryzae. Next base: position 76,667 of record NW_006911353.1, on the reverse strand, counting down.
CAGTTTCGATAGAGTATACTAGCTCCCGGAACTTGGTTGACTTTGGTTGTACTGCGCCATCGACATCCATGACCTTATCGTTCGGTTCGCTCGACGTGCTGACAGAGACGGATTCGTACACTGTAAGTGGCAATTTCCCGGCAGCAGTTTCCTCAGAGAAGGCATTCTCAGGGTGGAAGAGAACAAGTAATGGTGATTCGGTATAGACTTCAGATATCCGTGAATGTATAGGAAGAAGGTGCGGCTCGGGGCCAGAGGCGGGACCGAGGGTGAACCATCCAACAATGTCGAGTTGGGGCTCTTTGTGCACATCCTTGACTGCCATCTCCGTAAGCGTCCGTTTGGATATACCTGTCAGGAGCATGGGGGCACGGCTTACAATCCTCGATCCGCTTGCTGAACCAATCGTCATCGAGCGTTGTTTCGCCGTCCTCGTTTGACTGGAGTTTTGCTTGGAAAGCGACCTCCATAGTGATATTCTGTCCATCTTGTGCCCCCAATATAGCACCAACTACCGGCCCTGTCTGCTGTCGTAGTGTGTGCCGTGTTACACAATCAGTTATTGTGAGGAGGACTAGCGGGTGAAGCTGGACTGTGGGACTGGCGTCAGAGGCGCGGGTGGTTGAAACAAGCGGGTTTCCCGATGATTCCGCCATTTTTGCTGTGTACACAAGGTGGCTTGTGTGATGCACACACTGGGGGGATCTGAAGGGGCAATTAGAAGTTAAAGGTGGAGGTGGAGGTGCAAGGCAATGGCGGCGGTATCGTCAATGGCGGGGAGCTTGCTAGGCTGCAGCTGCTACAGTTCGTGGGGTTGTGCCAAGCCGCTAGTCTGGAGTTCTAGCGGGCAACTAGACTGCTACTATGTGACGCGATTCTGCCAACGACAACCAATCTCTTCACAATTTCACAACTCCATCCATTGCTCCTTAATTGATTATCATTTATCATGTTTTCCAGCTCAGTACAGATCGGAAACTTTCCTTCGTCAAACTTTACCCCAGTTGACATCCCAGAATACTCTACTCCGGATGCGTACTACTAAAAAAGAAGCGAGTGGTATCTCAGTCTTGAACAGAATCCCAAAATTATCCTGCGAACGCCTGGCTACAACAAGTAGCACTCCCATTACATCCTCAAACAGTCTCTAATACCCATATTGGTTCTTGAGGGAAAAATGTACACAATTACAGGTCAGCCGTATTTACATCTCAACAAGGACCTTGACAACCAAGTTACCGTCCTTATCCATGGTCTTTCCGGCGAGCTCGAAAGCTTCTTTGGTTGAAGCGAGGCCGTGATATCTTATCGCAAATCTTAGCCGCTATTCTGTTCTTAGGATGTAAGATTACTCACCTGTGCGTAATCATGTTGTCGAGGCTCGGGAGGACACCTGCGGACAGGATCTTGATACCTGTTGGGTAGGTGTTTGCATATCGGAAAATTCCGATGATGTCGACTTCTTTTAGATGTGATGCTGACATGGGAAGAGTTTGAATCGGTGTTCCCATGCCGACCATGATCAGCTTGCCGCCGGGTCTAGTTGCCTGTGGGTTGGTTAGCATTGGTTCCACAGCAACTCCAAGGGTTCACTTACATAAAGTCCGGCCTGCATGCACACCTCCTTACCGGTGCAGTCAAAAGTCACATCGGCGCCTTCAAAGTCAATCTCGTTCAGCGACGCAATCTGCATAATGTCTGCAGCAAGCTCCTTTGCAGCAGCAAACTGTCCTGCTCCTTCGGTCGATTGTGCCTGTGCAGTCACAATGTAACCCTTATTCGCGAAGCCGTTCGCTAGAGCATAATTTATGCGTCCATAATCGATATCGGCAATAACAACCGTTGTGGCACCAGACACCTTGGCCATGGCAGCAGTCAGAAGACCAACAGTACCTGCGCCGAAGACGATTGCAGTGTCACCCTGCTCAATCTGAGCTCTCCTAGTTGCATGGATTGCAACTGAAAGAGGCTCCAATAGCGCAGCCGACTCCATGGACACGTGTGAAGGGAGTCTGATTAGAGTTGTCAGCTAAGGCTCGGGATTCGGGTCGATCATGCACAACATACTTGTGGCACCATTTTGCAGGATGGTTGATGCGTTCCTGAAGGGTCCCCTGAAAGTGTGGGACAGATTTGGCACTACTTCGGAACCTCATCTTAGGGCATAGGTTGTAGCGGCCCCTCTGGCATGACCTGCAGTTATCACACGGCACACCAACCTCGAGTGCGACGCGGTCGCCAATCTGGTAGCCAGTGACATTATTGCCGATGGCCACAACAATCCCAGCAGACTCATGGCCTAGCGATAAAGGCTCACAAGCCTGCAGATCGCCGTTGCGGAACTTGCTGTAGTATGAGCAATCACTGCCGCACAGCCCGGTGGCTTTGATAGCGATCTGGAGTTCATTGGCGGCGGGATCTGAGATTGTTCGAGTTTCCTGTTTGAACCTGTCAGCCTGCCGTCTCGGATGTTCGTTGTATACGAATGACACCCCCACGGGCAGTGGGTAGGCGTGGGGTGGGATAACGAAAGCGGAAGGCATACCAACCGCAAATCCCTTGGCCCATGCAAGACCGACGCTACGACGGTCGAGGACTTTGTGTAGTGCCTTGCTGGGATTGGGCAGATATCTGCTAGAGCTGAGGGCGCCATTACGTGAAAAATATAAAAGTAGTGGGAGCTGTGGCAATGGTACGGGAAAAGGAGAAGGAGAAATGGCTAGCAGGAGCCCACCCCACGGGAGCGTGGAGGCTGATATACTTGTTGAGAAGACGCGTTTCGATCCATAGTAAATGGGCTTGCCTCAGATTCGTGCATCGGCGAGATAATGGCATCGCATGAGAGGAGACTTGAAGGTTCCACGTCATTTGCTAGGCGGCTCAATCTGGCGGGACAAGCAAGGTCAAGGGTGGACAACCAAAATGTACTTGGTACGGTAGCCTTTGCCTAGTCATTTCTTCATACCGTTACTCTGGTAGTATACGTGAGGCTAGATCGTCTTGTGGGTACGCTGCGGGGAGCATGTGCAATTCGACCGAAGAGCTAGCGGCAACTGGTTTTGGCCCGTCTTAAGTCGTTCTGCCGAATCAACAGCTACCAACGGCCGGAGCATGCATACATAGGATGCGATATATGAGCAGTAGTCATATTGTGGTGTCTATTGTGGACGGGCCTTTTGGCGATGCCCGTCTATCAGAGACGAAGTTGGCGTTGTGAAACGGCGATAAGGCACTCTGCGCAGCTGTGGAGCTTGCCTTCAAAGGTTCCGTTGGGATTGCTTTGAGTGGATCAGTCCGTTCTTGTGGCCCTGTCGCTGCATGGATCCCTGGATGATATGCAGGAAACATCAGCCTGATATGCGGGCTGTCCTTTGTCGAAGGTGCCAGCCGTCAAGCCATATCTCCACAATAAGTCTTCCGAGAACCCCAGTACAACGTCAGTGCTGGACTCCCAGGGCCTATCTGCCGACGGAAGAATGCGAACGTTGACTGGCTAGAATACTTGGCTGGGTTTCCAGAAGACCTTTGGAAGCCCCCTGGAGCAATCAAACCTCCTGGGATATAGTAGTGTCCTAGTATTCAATAGTGCGAACGACTCACACTCGACCGTGCGCCTCTTCGCCAAGAGTCTCGGTGAGGTAAGATGCTTATCCTATAGCGTGCTACCTTGGGGGATGCCAGGGCAACAGTGTGTGTGGTCAAAACCCGTTGGCTGGATGTCGGCTTGTAGTAGGTCGGACGGGCGCAGTGGTGCACCTACCATGGAGCAGCTACTTACTAGTTCAACCAAAGGCATGAACTCGCGACCGACCTGTCGGAACAAGAAGACGTACATAAGGCTTCTTATCGGAGCGACTCCAGAATCAACTGCACAAACGACTGGCCAAAGGCATATCAACCAGCTACCAGCTGCAGCTGCGACCGAGGAGCGGCCACCAACAGCCAAGGGGATTTGACATGTGTCACTGGCTTCTGCATGAACATGACGAGAAGGCACCGATAACGCAATGCAATGCTTTGCCGGATCTGCCAATCTGACCGAGACATGAGGTTGAGCATGGTCCACCCGCAATCGAGAGGAATAACGGTGATCGTGGCCGCATGGTAGGAACCACTAGACAGGGGTGGGCCACGAGCGAGATGAGAGGTCGTTGGGGCAAGCCGTAGGTACCACGGAATGAGGATATATCTCTCCGACCGTTTGGCACAGACGCCCCTACGGGACGGCAAAAGCACACGTCTGAGAGCCGTTCCTTTGCACATGGTCGAACCTAGTACGACAGAGCACCATGGTGGCTCCAGCCGTCCTTGCAGCTGGAAATATACCAACCACACACGTACTCAAGGCACAATACGAGCTCGCCACGAGATGCTATTGTATAATATGCATGCTGATAAGACGCGATCACATACGAGTCGCACGTATTGACTACTACCTCGACTTGCTTCGTGACACTACTCAAGACCCTGCCGATAGCCCGTACGAACCCTGAGATCATGCATCACCAAGCAGCCAAATCCTCGACCTCGCTGCATGGGCCTTTGAAAGCAGAAGGCGGTGAGTCTGGTCAAGCATTGCGCACCCATCCGCAACTCGAATTTTAGTACTACCCACTCGCGCGCGCTTTATCGCAACTTGCGTCAAGCATCTATATCTCAGGCACCGGCATTTGCGTCGCAGCGGTGAGCGGGTAGATCTTGGTTTTTTGCCGCCAGAAACCTGGGACGACGAGTCAATCTTGATCCTGGGGTTGTAGCCGCTGCTAGAGGCGGTCTGCCTGCTTGACGTAACGGGACTGCATCCTCCTATCGCACCCAGGGTACGTATACCACCCAATCCTAAAGAAGCTACAGATATTGCGGACGTACGGCTCCGCCCCAATCCATTGGCAACACCCTCATCGCGCCGAGTACAATTCACAACCACCAGATAGCCACAAGGTACAACGCAGTGACACCACTGGCTATCCTCTGCAGCACGAATCCCAATCCTCTGGGTGGCGCACGGACGGGGACCTGCATCCTGAATACCTTGTACCAGGAAAGTAACATGTTCCAAGGTATCTTTTCCACCGACAAAATAAATATGGTGATTACGTATTCGCTTGGAAGAATACACGGCAACGCTAACGGATGAGCGTTCGAATCAAGACGGGACAAGAACACAGGATTGGGGAGGATTCAGAACACCCGGTTGCACGTCAATGACGGGCCAAGTGCCTAGTACTACTACTACTACTTTTGCCGTTCTGTGAGAGGTTAGAACCTCCGGAGATACCGAGGAAGTTACCACCATCACAGCACGCTTCGCAACGCCTCATTTTTGAGGGTAAAAAAGAGCCGATGGGATGCCAGTGCGTTGTAAGCGAATATCGGAGATTGCACAAGACATGGCAAAGTTTTGTCTGATACAAGGTGAAGTGAAAAGAGTCATCGTCTCAATTGCCACGTTAGGAATCTTGCATTTGACCGATAGGTAAGGAATGCCGACCACCGACGACTACATGTAATTAGCAAGCAAGACGAGATGGTGACGCAGGCCAATCTGCAACACGGCCTTGAGTGCGGCCTTAGCAGGGATCGACTCGACATTCAAACCCTCATTTACTCGACATGCAGTTTGCAGTCAGCAACTCGTCAGCAGCGAGCCGTCAGCAAAAACACCAAATCCACATTGCCGAAAACTCTAATTAAACAGCCCTCGTGTGCTGCGACATACTAGCGTACCAACACCCCGATGTCGCTTGATGGCAAGGAATGCAATAGAAAGCACGCGTCGGACCAAATGACGGATAGAGCCGCAAAGATGCAGTTACAATTGCAACCACCTTGACTCCCTATGCATGTACTCGGTATTACTGTGTGTACCTAGAGACGATCTTGCCACCTCAACCCTACGGTCACTGTACCACCAGTCATGCGACACGGAAACGATATAGAAGCAATTCCGTTTAGGCGAAATTCCATGGGGCTCCACTACTCCTTGCATGCACCACTGCACACTCGTCACCCGGGCGAACCGTAAGGGGGTCCAGAAAAAAAAACATGCTCAGACCACACAGACGTACCCACAATAGCTTCGTATCTAAGTACAAGCCGTTTCAAAGTAGGCGGAATTACGGTTATTGTATCCCCGTGGGATTCTACATATTGTGCTATGCTAGCGCATCCTTTCTAGATCCGTCCCAAACACCCCGGTTTCTACAATTGACTGTTTGGCTGCTTGTCTACTAGGCCTTGCGCCACAAACCATTGGCGGATAATTTGATTCACTTCGTCTGGCTTCTGTATCATGGCCCAGTGCCCAGTTGCCACCTCGCCTCTGGTGAGCTGTGGGATGAAGTTCTCCATGCCCTTTGACAACTCTGGCGTGAGGACCATGTCTAGCATTCCTTGAATAAAGAGAACAGGCTGCGTAATGGTCTTCTTGTCAAGCAGCTCTTGCTCTTCTTCCCAGTTCAAGCGGCGTGTGCGGTACCAGTTGACTATATTGGGCAACCGGGTTAGTTGGAGGATTTCGCTATGCGAGTGTTGGGTAGGAGTATAACGTACGGGTAGGATGAATGCCGTGGTTAGAGTATTGCTTGACGTAGTAGTCCAGGACCTAATTCGCTGTCAGCACACCATGGCTTGAGGGATAGCGGTATCCACGCCTTTCTCTCTGAAACAAGACAATGACGACAGCTGGTGACCATGACCCGTAGCGTGGGTCACGACCCTGTCGAGCAAAACAAAAAAGGAGCCGATCTTCTGGATTTCGTGCCGGCAATCCTGCACCGAATACCCAGACGGGTAACAATGGCTGCCGAGCACGCCTCGCTTCTGACCCATTATCACTGCCTCGAAAGAGCAGGAATCTTTGCCTTTCACCCGGTTTCCCCGGCTTTTAACCTAGGAAGAAGCAAGAAAAAGGTTTGCCTCTCGACACGCGTCCCAGCATAAAGAGATCAACAACGTACCTTTCCCTTCAGGAGCACGCCTTCTCCGACCTTTGCCAAGTTCTCGGATAGCACACCCTTGGTGGGATTGAAGACAACTTCACCATTTGGTCCCTTGGCGCCATACATGCCCTTTAGGAACTGTCTGATAGTCTCCTCATCCTTGATCACCTTCTCCACCTCGCCAGACGCAAGGTGCATCTGATATGCGAACTGGGGTACAGGTCCCTTGACAATGTCTTCAATGGCAAAGTACTTTTCAGACGGCGCAGCATACGGCGTGCAGATTGAAAAGACGTGAGTGATCAGCTCGGGGTACCTACATGTGTCTGGTCAAACAAAAATGTTCTGATCGCGATTAGAAAGTGGGTTATGGAGATTTACCATTGAGCAGCACGCCAGACAACGGCACCTCCCCTATTCCCGGTATCAGTAAATCGTTCCTCGTTTCGAGCACAATCGTCGATGCGACGCTGTACAACTCACCAATCATGACCTCCCAACACAATCTGCGGCGCCTCGACTTCCTTGGCCAGCGCAGCAATGTCGTCTGACGCCCTCTTCATGCCGTATAGATTGAGCGGGTTGGGAGGGGCTTGAGGAGCAGCCTATACGCAGCAGGATCAGCATTTTTCGCCTTTCACGAAGGGTATCATCCGAGGAGGAAAAGAGAAAGAGAAGCATGGAAAACTCACAGTTCCGCCGTATCCCATCATATTCGGTGCTACGACGCGAAATCCCAAATCCAGCAGAAGCGGGATCTGGTATCGCCATCCCATGGCGAGATCAGGCCATCCATGGATCTAGGGTTTGATGCGTTAGCCGAGTTATTCGGAGTATCCAACGAGTTCCATCTCTCTCTCTCTCTCTCTCTGCAATAACTACTATCCCAAAGCCACATTGTCCTTCTATTTCTCCTTCTATTTCTTTTCCTCTCTTCAGACAACCCATGGTTCCTCCGACTATAAAAGAGAAAAAAAACACACATACCAGAAAAACAGTCTTCTTCCACTCCCCCGACTTGGGCACACCATACAAATACTCGTACGTCTGTCCATTCAGCGTCGCCGTCTTGACCTCGATGCGCGAGTCAGACTCTGGGTTGATGGGTTCGATGCTCGCCATCTTTCTTTTCGTCGTTTCACTCGATTCCAGAAAGAAAGAAAAAAGGCTATAGTCACACTAGGAAAAGAAAAGAATCCCTCGTCCGTCCTAACACACAGATGAAGACGGGAAGATGTACAAGGTATATGTTTTAGATGGTAGTGAAAAGCAGGAGAAAGAGCAGTAGTTGATATGCGTTCTCTCTCTCTCTCTCGGAGAGCTGCTCAAAGTAGAAGTTTGTACGGTAGCTTGCCTTCGTACGAGGTGTGAAGCAAAAAAAGCGGATATGCCGAGGCAAAGTACGTACTACTTAAGACGGAGTGGGGTTCGCGTCTTTGGTTCCATGTCCGTCATTGTCGGGCCTATTTGTGTAAATGGTCTTTTCGGGGGGGTTGGGCACGTCATGCTACGTGTCGCTGCTCGTTTTGTAATGTCCAGTTTTTGTATGTATAGTAAGTAGGAAATATACTAGGTGTTTAGGTGAATATAACGAAGCGGCGTCATAAAAACATGAGTCGAATTATTGGAATATATGTATTTTCTTTAATTGTACGTTGCGTCCTTGCATGCACATAAAGCCTGAATCTAGGTTCGCGAGCTGCAGCTTAATGTGATACAGCTGGACCCAGACAGACGAAGGTTTCTACCTCAATTGCCTATCGCTCTTTTCCCAGGACATATCCACGCTTGGTTTGGTAGTCAGCAAGCAGTGTTTATTCTTTCAACTCAGTATATTGGGTAACGTGTAATTCAAGCACTGGCTTGTCGTGCATAATGACTTATCACCATGCTGCATCAGATTAGGCTGTATGGTATAGTATGACGTCACAAACAGCTGACGTAGCAACAAGAATCTCCAATTAGGGCTTTGTTGCCTTCTTGGGTTCTGCTCGAAAGTATCATCGCATCATTGCTCCAGGTCTTTACATTGAGGTGTGAATCGGATAGGACCTAGAGGCCGAAACAAGCTCTAACAAGGAAGATGATCGGCGGTTGGGAAGACGGGTGTCAGAAGGGATCGAAGGTATCGTGCCCGAACGTATATCCACAAAATCAAGATGTGGTTAGTGGATATTGGATGGTAAACAGAAGGAAGCTCCCAGCGGCACTCAGTAGATGACGGTATCCTCGGCAGCCTCCTCTACGACATCTTCTCCATTCTCGTCTTCATCATCCTTAGCAGGCTCCTCGGGGACGATGTCACGACTTGCATCCCTGCCATCCTGCATATTCCCGGTGGCGTGTTCATCCCTTACTTCCGTGGTGGTATTGGGATTGTCAGGATGTTGGCGGTCTATTTCCATGTCCTCAGGCGGAGCAGTGCTGTCATTAGTGGCACCATTGGCGGTGGATGTTGCGTGAGGTGCATCTGCATCATGGCTCTTACCAGTCTGGGAATCTGTTGCATGGCTGTTCATTTCGTCGGCAGCGTCCCGCTTCCGCTGATTATCCGCGTGTTGGCGAGCCTCGTACTCAGCCACCTCGTGTCTGATGATGTCTTTGGCTTCGGCTATTTGATCTTGTATGCTGTCGTCTTCGTCGGGACTGGTTTCCCAGGGTTTATAGTACTGGACCGGGAATTAGCTTTCAAGAATGAGCAACTGGCTCATGCGACAACGTACGAGACGTGGTTCTGTCTTGGTCTGAAGGAAGTGGGCCATGCTGAGGAGGTTGTTATGACGGATGCGCATCTAAAAATGGTAAGCCCTGGTTGAACAGAGTGTCATGTGTTGCCGCGTCTTACTGATTCCCTCTCGAAACGCTTCTGTTCTATCCATCGCTGCTCTTTTCGCCTAGCTGCGCGCTCAGCCCTCCTCTGTTCACTCTCGTGGTCTTCTTGCTTGCGTTGGGCCAACTGTCTCTGCTCGATTTCGAAGCGGCGTTTCTGTGCAGTGGTAGCAGTGTTCTGTGAGAGCGCTCCTAGGACGGCGCCGAACAGCCTGCGCTCTCGCCCCCTCTCGCGGCGCACTGGGGCAGGCTTGGTATCTCTGGAGCCGGAATCACGCCTATCGTTGTCGCCGGATGCATCGTCGGCTTGGATTCGTGGTCGCTTTGCCGGATCGTCTGAAAATGACTCTTGGCGTCTTTTCTGGCTGTACACGGGCGAGGCTGGCACTGAGAGTTCGTCGGGAACGACTACGGCGGACGCAATAGAAGCGTCCATTGTTACATGGAACCCAGCTAGGCAGACTTTTCTATAGTTGTGATGTGCTATATGCCCTGCAACGAAGCCAGCATGCCACGCGTCGTAGAAAAGAAAGGGTGAGTGAGACGAGGCATATCTAACGCGACACGAGCTTCGGCGCAGAGCAGGCGTTCATCTCCACGGGCGGCGCTTGGCTTACGCTAGCAGCGGACCCCCGAAGCTCGACTTTCACTTCTACAACTTTCTTTCTCGCGCCTCCCACTACAACATACGCCACTTGATAGAAAGAGACATAACACAACGATTCTACGAGTCTAGAAATCTCTCGCAACAGCCCCATCTGAACACGCAAACACTATACTAAGAACCAACTCACCATGTCTCGCCATCATCCGTAAGTCCACCCATATCCTCCTCTCCTCCTTCATTCATATAAACTAACAGCTCTCCTCACCTAGCGATCTCGTAATGTGCCGCAAGCAATCTGGCATATCCATCGGCCGCCTCTGCGACAAATGCGACGGCAAGTGCCCCGTCTGCGACTCGTATGTGCGCCCCACGACGCTCGCCCGTATCTGCGACGAATGCTCCTTCGGCAACTATCAGAACAAATGCGTCGTCTGTGGTGGCGAAGGCATCTCCGACGCCTTCTACTGCTTTGAGTGTACGCGCCTCGAGAAGGATAGAGATGGGTGTCCCAAGATTATCAATCTGGGAAGTAGTAGGACGGATCTGTTTTACCAGAAGAAGAATTTTAGAAATCATTGATGGGGAGTTGGGGGATGTCAGTGTGTATGTGTGTGTGTGTGTGTGTGTGTGTGGAATGGAATGGAATCATGCGTGGTGCGTTATGCGCTGACAGGGGAAGAGCAGAGGAAGAGCATGTAAAAGCGGGCATTACGATTGGGTACAGAGGCGTTTTAGGAGTCCAAGATACCTCGAGATTTTTTATTAATGGTACCTATGCCATGTTTCATCTCGATTGAAAGACTTGGTACTGACAAGTTCACAAGATCTTTCTTTGCTTCATTCAAAGTTGGGGAACCCCCCAGTGCAACAACGACATACCTTTACATCAATAGTATGGCATAGCTTAAATGTCTCTGGGAAGAGTGGACAATGTGAAGATGAATAATTCTATTCAAGCCGCCCCTGCATCTATCTAGCAGAGCTTGGGTATCATGTTCGCAGCTCCAACGTGCGCCTCCAAAAAATGACCAAAAACAAACGCCAAATCCAGACGCCGCTGGATGTAGACAAGCTTGTCAGCTAACAGCAATACTCAAAAATACGTGTTGCCTCCCAGATAAATCAAACGTGTACCAATTCTATCTGCCGAAGTCATCCTCATCTCAAAGCCCGTTCGCACCTGAATTACTAAACTTGCGCTTCTTGGCCTCGCGCTCACCCGCATCCTGCGATGGCCGGTACTGATCAAGCTTGCCCTGCATACGATACGTCTCACGCTTGATATTCTCTGCGTTGGCTAGGAGGTCCATCTCCGTGACGGGAGCCTCTATACTCTCCAACACGCTATTGACCGTACTGATGTGATTAGCGTCTTTCTTATCGTCGCGCCAGCGGGGCGTGCCGTCTGCTTCTTGTTTGTATTTCCACTGCCCACTGTCTGTGCGATAACACTCAATTATGCGACCGTCTAGACGCTGATTGAGGGATTTGAGCGTTTCCCACTCGGCCGGGGTGAGGGAAAGCTGAGCGAATATTTGGTACTTGTTTTGGTTGTGCTGGACAAGGAGTTCAATGGGGTGCGGCATTGCATCGTAGTCGGGAATCAGGCCTTCTTCGCCGTCCTCAGGGTCAATGAGGGGGAACTCGCCGAGGCGGAGCTTGAAGTCGATTGTGTTCTCGTGCGGTGGCTTCCATTTGAGAATGTGTCGATCTGTGCCAAACTGATATGGTGTGGATACACAGGTGAAGATTAGGCCATCGTTGCCGTGGCGGAGGTTTGGCAATATGTTGCTGAACATGTCCTCAAGTTTATATGCTGCATAGGTCTTCTTGCCCTTGAGCGCAAAGGGCTTGAGGTCATCCGGTCGGATGTTCTTACCAAAAGTCCTCGTCAGGTACATTTCGTACGGTTTGATGACCCAATCGTGCAACCGCCCTAACCGTTTGTCCAATGTTCTCCCCGTGACATTCTGCTCGTTGACTGCCAAACAATCAAAGACGTAAAAATTCAACCGCGGCGCAGGCTCGTTTGGATACTGGTCATGCACTAGTTCGCCGTCTAGGATCGTGCCGTACAGAAAGGGCTCGGGCTCGTTTGGGTGCATGTAATGCGGTATCCGAAAGGGCGGTCGTACGTCGTAGTAATTGTTCTTGCGGTCAATCAGAAAGGTTAAAGGCTCAAAGGCACCTGTCGGCCCCTCCTGCCAGTGGAGGAAGAGAAGACAGCGCAAGCCGTCTGTCTTCTCACACATGAAGTATTCGTTCCGCTGAAGCTCGGCAACATGTTCGCGTGCAAACGATACGGGCTGGGCGCCTGGAAAGCGCACGTTGTCGCGTTCGAGAAGGTCCGCGACAGCTTGTTTGAGTGGTTGCGCTTCATGGTTGGGTATGAGGAAGCCTGGTATCTGTGGCGGGGGCGCATGTGACGGTCCCGAGGCCGGCATTCTGAAGAATATAGTATGCTTTCGTGATAATACCCGGGTTTGGGTATCGCGTGTGCGTTATTAAGAAGGTGAGAGTAAAGTTGTGGAGAGCAAGCTGAACTGTGTTCGCGACTACTCCAACCAGGAAACTACGCGCCAAGGTTTACCTACATAGGCAGGTCCAGTTATGTAAGCCGGAATGGTCAGCCACGTTGCGCCGTCAAGGTCTCTCCTATGAAAAAAAAAGTATTGTTATTTCGAAGAGTCAAAGAATTACTAGCTCGTCTCATTTGTATTCTCAAGTTCTTGATCACGGTATGACGGGTGGTTATTAAGGCCTCTGACTCGCGACTCAGGCACAGAACTTGGTATGGTCACTGTATAGATTACACCTATGGTAGTAAATAGAACCTGCATAAGTTATCTTAATTGGTAATTTTTGGAACGTTGTTGTAACCATGTGAAATATCTATGCCATATTCACAATTCGCCAAGGGAAACCCTTCGTATGAGTTACGATATCTTTTACTCTGGTTTCGCATTACACCTGCTGTCTTCATTACATTACTCATTTGACTGAAACCGAAATGCCGTGAAATAACGCCTTTGAAAATCGAGATAAGAACCGCCTCCGAATTTTCCCTGTTGTCCATGTAATAGTCCGCTTGTCCATCAAATTTTGGTCCGTCATCATGCACTTGTCCTACTTCCCGTTACCTGGAGGATGGCACCTAGGCGCAACCCAATAGAGTCCTTGTGAGTGGTCGAGTAAAACGAAGGAAATATACAGTCTTGCTGTCGTGTCACTTGGTAGAGTGCCGTGATAACCCTGACACATTTACTCCCATTGGACACCTGCCGAATCGTGTGCAGGCCCATTACGCAATGATTGAGGTGGATTGAAGTGGTACTATGTCTGTCCTTTGACAGCCGTGGTTTGAAATGATCTGCCGAATAATGGCACAGATACATGGTCGGCCTAGCTAGATATTCGTTCATATACATTTCAGACTTCCAGGGTGTCGTCTTCACAGCATATCCGCAAGAAACAGCAACCTCGGAAGTCGTGAAGATCAACTGGTTTACGATGCAGTATACTCTGGGGGAGGTACTGTGTCTGCGATAGGTGGTGCCATGTGCCTTGACCCAAACTCATGTATTGATGGGGTAGTTGCTAGCGGCTGAGCACCCCAGCTCACATTAAGGTAGTGAGGTGGTTCCATAGGATCCACCTCTTGATACGCTGGCCTAGGCTCTAGGTCGTATACTAGAAAGCCATCCTCAAGCTCCGATAAGTTTGCCACCCGTGGCGCTGTGGTTAGGTAAACGGGTTGGGTACACACAATGCTAGACCATTCTCGATCGGCACATTTGCCAGTAATCTCGATTTGTAACTCGTACTCCAGATTCAGGCCATAGGTTGTGAAACTTGGGGTAAAATCGTGGCCTGTAAGCTTGACATTTGCTATATCTAGCAAGGAAAGTCCATCGTATAGCAACCTTCCACTTCCCTTTTCGTACTTCTTGTCACAGAGCATAATGTGACCCCTTTCTGCATGCACATGTTGTTTCTTTGGAGGACGGGCTGATGGATCACCGGGCGTGAATACGTTGAAGACAAAGCTCAACTGAACTTTGAGGCGGCGTATGAACAGATCAGGTGGGCTCGCAAGCGATTCGGAACGCTGGAGGTGTTTGATACTGATGACAACGGGAACTTGGGAGCCAACGACTAGGACACGAGCAGGAGTCGCGGATATACTGAATTTGGCATAGGGAATCTCGTCCGAGCCCTGGAAGCCAAAGAGCAGCTCTTTATCGGCCAGCTTCTCCTTGATCTTTTTAAGCTTTCCCGCCCTCTCTTCATAGTCTTGGAACAATTTGCGCGTGCGGATAAACTTTTGGTGGCTACAGTGTTTGGGTAGGGTTGTGCCAAAGTTCGTGTCTGGTTGAAGGAGTGTGGGATGGAAGTCGGGCGGTGGTGGCGTGTACTTGAGTTCTTGGCGTACCCTCACAGGCAGACTATCCGGGTCGCTACTCTCCATGGTCACCTCAAGTTGATATACAATCTGCACATCTGTAGATGTTGCAGCACAACTCGGAGGTAGTGGAAATCCCGGAGAATGCTGAAAGCGCGGGTGATTGAACGAGTCCTCCGGATGGAGCCAATCTCGATCTGCGGGCGGTGGAAGGCTCACATGTTGCGCAAAGGTGAAGGAGAAGGGCAGTTCTGCCTTTCCGGGATTTGATGAGCTTGTGGGCAAGAGATCAAAGTTGGAGCTATTGCCTGTAGAAACGAACAAATCCTGCGATTCTCGACATAGTTCAATGTAAGTCGGCTTGCCAGAAGAATGCGGCGTGATGGAGAAGCCTCGTAGAACAATGTTGATGCGCGGAGATCGTGCTTGGGAGATGAGAAGAAGCCCTCTCACGTGATCTCCAGCCGTGTAAGCCGGCGGCGAGTTGAACAGATGGATGTAGACGGGGTTGTCTCTGCGGTTGGCTCGTCTGCCAGCGAACGGCCCCTCAGGCCCCATGGTAGTGAGTGGGTGTTTTGTGTCGCTGGGGCGATTGAATGAAACAAAGGGAACGACGCGTTATAAAGCAGCAGGTGACAGACAGAGGATGCATTGACATACGGGGGATGCAATGGCACCTCAACCCCCGGTCTCTTCCCCGGTCTCGGCGCCTGCATACCAAGCATCAGGGGTGTTCACGCATGAGCGCCAAAGTGCCATGGTCGGGGCACTGTGTGTGAATGCCATGATTGGTACGTAGGTACCGGACCAAGTGTGTAACCGGGTACAGGTGACAGCACAGCGATGAGAGGTGTGATGATTGGAGAAAATAACCCTCTTTACGGATGGAATGATGCTGCTTGATGGGATCATGTCGGGGGCGAGCATCTGTGTGAGGCGCATGGGGGAGAAATGCTTGCTATTGGGTCGTTCCGCCGGCCAGAGTGGTGCCGTCATCGATGGAGGGCGCGCGACTCGCGACTTCGCCAATTCCATCCAGGCAAAGACTGACGGCCTTTGCACAACACACACCCGCACATGTACACATTGCCAACAATGGCCTCCAGCTACATGTGCTCAGCCTGCTCACGCGCCCTGCGCAGGTCCTCTACGCCCATTTTGCAGGTACACAGCCACATTCCGCCGTGCTGGCAGCAATTGACTCTTGTAGCAATCGAATAAATTATCTCTCCGCCAAGCGCATCGAACTTTCTCCACAACCACGCCAGCCCTCTACCATGTGTCACACGCCCGGTCGGCAGACGTTAGACCAGAAGCAATCAAGAAGCCGCACCCGAGCGTGGCATCAGGCGTAACTGGACTGGCACAGAAGCTGCGCGAAAAGGCCCCGCTGATGACTGAGACCTATGTCGCATACGGCGCAACAAGAGACCTGATCAAGGAGTGCACCAAGCCAGGCGAGTATAAAATACCGCAGGCTCTGCTGAAAGGGGGCGAGATCCCTGTCGACGACAATGGCGTGCACCTGGGGGAGGGCGAGGGTTGGTGGTATGACAGTAAGTTTAGATTGTGGCACAGGTACACACGCACTTGGCTCACTCCTACACAGCCCTCGGACTGAAGCCAACCTTCTCCAACTGGGCGCAAATCACCTTTATTCACATGTACATGCTGCAAGTCCGCTTCCGCATGTTCCCCCAAACACATGCTCCGGTGTGGATCCAGCATCTCACCAACCATGCCTTTTACGCGGCTGAAGACCGTCTTGTGGTATGGCACAAATTCAATGCCAACTCCCTGCGTCAGAAGTACCTCAAGGATATGTTCTCCCAGTGGCGCGCAGTGCTCCTGTCATATGATGAGGGTCTGATGAAGGGCGACGCCATGCTTGCAGCTGCCATCTGGAGAAATCTACTCGGCGCCAGAGAGGACGTCGACTTTGAAAAGCTGGCCCAGATTGTAGGATACATGAGGAGGGAACTGAAGAGGCTGGACAATGCCACCGATGATGATGTGGCGAATGGGCAGTGGAAGTTCCGCGGCAATCCTGGAGACGAAGCTGGTCTCGTAAAGTCACCAAGCAGGTTGATGGCGACCGAGACGACCAAAGCTCGATGAAGGAATGAGAAGGAAACGACACCAAGTGTACTATATCTATATCAACTGCACGAGACACATGAACCCTCCAAGGACTCTTTTTGAGTTACAAGATTACAACACGAATTAGTGTTTGAGACACTACAACTCATAAAATATTTTCCCATCATGTAAAGTTATTCACGGGATACATATTGGTTAAGAAACAAAGAGTACGTATAACAGTCAACATTGGTGTGCTCCGTTCACAACTTGAGCATGCTCACTTAGCAGCCATACCCAACCCGGCGATTTACTGAATCTTTAGAATGCGTGTTCGAGGTTCGGAAGGCACCATTTGTCTCTCCTTCTTTGTCTGCAAAAAAGAAAATACATGCAGCGCGCCGTTACTGCACAAACACAACGACTGCCAATCCGTGAGTTGGAAGAGATGGAGTGTATGTGCCGGATCCAGTTGACCTAATAGCCAATGCGAATAGAAAGTAACTGGCCAATACACTAGGACCTTTGCCATTCTCCCGTATTCCGACACTTCGCTCTCCAAGCCATGTTTGCTTACGGGGTTGACGTCATATATGCAGCGCGACTGCTTTATCCACCCTGACAAACCACTTATCCTACAACTTGTGATCTTGTATATCCACCAAACTCATTTTCCTAAAAATCATTGTCCTTCTAGATTTGTGCCAGAATTAAAGGACCACGTGCCTGGTATGTTGTTTCTCCACGATTGGCGACGAACTGAAAGACTCCAGATCCGGTGATTAACTCATTGAAATTTCCTCCAAGCATATCGTACCTCAATGCCCCATTATTGCAATCTTCGAAGCCATCGATCTTTTGGTTCGCCACGGCGTCAAAAATCAGAAGGAACTGAGATCGTGCTCTGACCTCGATTTGCAACGCTTCAGCCCGGAACAATATCAATACGATCTGCAGGCTCCTCTGATACTGCAAGTTCGAAAGGAGCGGCGTGCCTTGGGGGTGGTACGAGATATCGCAACCGGTCTTGCAGCATCTCCGGTACGCTGATTCTCGAGCACACGATATGCCCTTGTCCATCAACGGCGGTAATCTCGAGAGCGGCATTCTGTTCTGAGATGGAAATCGATATCCTTGATGCGTCGGCACTACTTGCCCGCAGCTTAACAACCCATGAAAGTAGACCAGCAGTTGAGCTTGTCAGCCCACCCATGGGCGCTGCACGGAGAGTCAACAGTTTCATGTTGACTTCGTTATGGCCCTTCTCCACAACCACTACGAAACGGCCATTACAGGATGTTGCACCGGCAAGAACGCTTGAACCCACCACACTGTCGGGTAGCGGTTTAATCAGTTGCCGGAGGGTTTGTGGGTTGGTTTCAAAAGTATCAACTGGTACGATGAAGGTTCGGGGGAGACTTGATCCTGGCTTGTGGTCCACTGTACAAAGAATGTAAGACCTTCCCGTTGGTGAAATAATCAGAGTGGCTGTCGATATCTCATCGCGAAAAGCCTAGGAGAAGTCAGTTCTGTACGTAATGCTCGTAAAGTTGTCTTACGCGTTCGCTGCTGCTCGCATTGCAGTCAACGTGCCAAATCGGATCCAGACGCATATTTGACTTGAAACTCAATTGTTTACTGATATTCCAACAGTATAAGTGGTTTCCTGTTGACAAAGCAAAAGCCATGAGGCCATATACAGCATCGCTCCGAAGAGGCGAAAAGCCGACGATCTTGATAGCCCCATTATTCTGAGGGCATGTCAATGTTGTGCAGTGGTTCTCAACATTCCAGCCTTGCGTGTAGATATACCTGAAGACCTTGACCCCGCTTGTCCCTTCCCCGCCCACCGCGATACTCGCAGTAGCTCCACCTTCAACAGACGGAGCACCCTTTTGCGAGATAGACACTGATCTTGGAGTCCAACATTCATTTTGATCAATGCGCTGTTCCTTCACCAAAACGGGTACGCCGCCGCCATGTCGGCGGTACTCATCATAAACCAACAGGCGCCTGTGGGTGATTACAGCAAGCAAATCCTCCGACAAAGCAATACCTCGTATCTTCTCGTCTTTATGCGACATGAGAACGCTCAACTCGGCTGCGAGTGGAATCTCTCGACTCTGGTTCTCATTTCGTACGTTGTAGAGCCGTACTTGCTTGGACGAACACACAGCGACCCAGCCTAATGGCGAGACTGATGTCGCAACATCATACGGTTTGGATAGAAACCTCTGGCCAGGCCTTTGCAAGCGGGTTTCGGCATGCGAAGCAAACGAGGCTGGAAACAAGGGGAAATTCTCCACGGCTAAAGAAAAACGGCGCGTTGAGGGGTGCGAAGAACTGCTTGAAATTGACATCATCGGCGAGCGCAAAACAAGGGTGCCATGAGAACGAAGAGGAGTTGTAGAGAGTATGGCCCACGGAGAACGGTGGGCCTTGGTTGTGAAGCAGCGGAACCGCGAACGCCTGGAAGCGGACGGTCAGCCCTTGTTCTGGGGTCAGATACGGCGGCAGTTGTTATCAGTTGTGATGACTAGATCCCACTGGCATCGCGCATGCGCCTCAGCCCACGAACTCAACGTATGAACCATCGGATACGTGGCCTAGACCACAGCGGCTTTTGACGTTTAAGATGTATCCAATTAGCAGTTTCTAGCGGCGTTAGCCTCTATCTTCTATCCATAAGCGTACACCGGGAGGCCGCAGCAAGCGTGGCTGTGATACTTAAACGCATTCGCACGCCAGTCGTATTTGGCGGTGGCGTTTCTTAGTGCCATCTACCAACTTCACGTGTACAACCCGATGCAGCCGCGATGATCTTGCCCAGATTCCCACTATCCTGACCAATCACCATGGAGCCAAGTCGTGTGCCAATATACCGTTTCTATCCCGAGGTGTTCCTATTGATTGTGGCTTCAGCAGGCAGAAGCGAGGGCTGGCAAGACGGCACGCTGTGTAGTCTTGGTCTTTGGTCTCGAGGCGTGGGACCGGCGTACATCAAGTTGACATGCCCGGAAACCAGGCTGGCGGAAGGCTCAAATTGTTTCAAAGTGCTGCCTTGACTGGTTGTGGCACCCTGCTGCGGCATGCGTACTTGGGGTGTCTCACTCATAGTCCCACTCTCCACGGTCCGCCTGAACCACGTTGCAGCCTCACAGTCGCCCTGACCCGTCAGAAAGCATGGACGAGGAAGAACGGCCATTGGATCGATCACCATACTATGTCACGCATTCTGAGCACCTTGATCGTGTCCTCAGCAGGCCTCAACTTGCAGGTAAGCTGGCCATGGTTCCTGAGAAACGGCATTTTGTAACATCACAGGCATTGGAATTTCTGGCTGCATTGGCGGAGGCATCTTTATTACTTCGGGCGCCCTGATATCTACCACAGGATCGCTAGGAGCTGCTATCAGCTATGCCGTCGCAGGAGGAATCATCGCTTGTGTCATGTACACTCTCACAGAAATGGTGACATGCCGACCACTGACTGGTTCTCTCATCGACCTCCCTCACACTTTCTTGGACCCTGCATGCGGGTTTGCAGTTGCATTCATGTACGGGTATGTTTTTTTGTCATGGCTGTTGAAATCGAAAGCTGATGGGAAAAGATTGGGCAAGATTTTCGCCATGGCTACACTCACAGCGCACTCGGCAGAGCTCACTGCTCTTTTGAAGAGCGATCCAAAGCCACACTCTACGGGTGCAGAAACCGCCATCAACATTGCCTTCATTGCGTTGACAACTTTTTCTCATTGTCTTGGCGTCAAGGTTAGTTGAGACTAGTACATGATGAGGTATACCCACGCTTACATTCCACCAGCTTTATGGCAAAATCGAACGAGTACGCTATGCTGAAACCTATTTCATGGGGTCGTGTCTAATATGATGTGTCCAGGTAGTTATGTGGTTCAAGATAAGCTTGCTTGTGCTTGTGTGCGTAATGATGGTAGTGATCAACCTTGGAGGTATGCTATCAGAATTTACGATATCGTGGATGATTTTCTGATATAATCTAGGTGGCGGTCCAAGGGAAGGAAAATATTATGGAAGTGAGTGTCTGTCTTAATCAGTCACATTACATACACTGACCAGCACCACAGACTATACAACCCATGCGTTTACTCCTGATTGGAAACCGATTGGACACAATAGTACGACTGCCGATCCTCTGGCACTAAGAGGTGTCTCAGATTATGCTTATGGGATTTCTGGGCCTGGAGGTGTCCTATTTTCTTTCATGTAAGTGTTCTGTCATCGCATTACGGCAGCTGGGTTAACGATGGGTAAAGCACTTCAATCACACTTGCCATGTTCTCTTGCTTCGGAACAGATCTCGTTGCAATGACTGCAGGAGAGGCGAAGAACCCCTGGAAGGATGTGCCAATTACCATGTCCTTTGTGTACCTTGTGCCCCTCAGCATATATCCTTTTGCCATCTTCGCTGCTGGATCGAACGTTAATTACGCGAACCCGGACTTACCCAAGATATGGGCAAGAGGTGGTGGCGCTACGAGATCAGTCTTTGTCATTGCGGCACAGGAATCCTCACTTCATGGACTGCCAAGGGCACTGAACGCGCTCTTCATAGTATCAGCATACACGACAGCAAATACTGACCTGTATGCAGCCTCGAGAAGCGTCTTCATGCTCTCACAACAATATCTCCCGCATAAAATCGCCAACATATTTGGTCGGACTAACAATGGCCATACTCCACTGGCGGCCATTCTGCTATGCTCAGCCTTGGGATTCATATCACTCATTGGCCTAGCCGACAAATCGGGATCGCAACCACGCATTACGCTGTCTGAGCTCTACACAGGGACAGCAACATGCATCAATCTCTGCCTCTGTATAACCTTTTTGCGCTTCAAAGCCGGGCTCGACCGTCTGGCCAAGCGAAAGATCTTCGGCAGAAACCACCCACTGTACAAATCGCGACTCTTCAAGTCGCGCTGGCAGCCTCTCCCCGCCTACATCGGCATTATCGGCAGCGCCTGCGTAATTCTCTGGTCGGGCATCCCTCCCTTTGTAATCCTCGTCACAAAAGGTAGCCTCACCTCAGCCGAAAGCCTCAAATCAACAATCAGCCTCGCCTTCGACGTGCTCGGCGCATACATTGGCCCTGTCCTCTTCGTCTCCCTCTACCTAATCTACAAATACATCTACCCCCGCACCTCGGCCGTCGACATTCGCAACCTCACCGTCGAGGACTACGTCCTGCAGGACCTCTCGTACATCGAGCTCGAGGGGCCCGAATCCGTCCCGCATATCCCGCGGCCCCGCTTCGACTCGTACGAGATGGACGGCCAGAACGACGGCGTTGCGAACAGTCCCGTACATGCAATGTTCCAGGATCCGTTCAAGGAAGAGGGCGGCGCATGGAATGTTAATGTTAGTGCGAATCCCGATTCGGACATGCAGGAGGAGATGGAGGCGGAGGCGGCGCGCAGGAATGAGAGAGCGAGGATTAGACAGATTCTTGAGCGCAGGCCGATGAGGATGGGGCGCGGGTTTTGGAGGGAGGTGTGGAGTTTTGTCAAGACGGATAAGGAGGAGTAGGAATCGTTCTTGTTTTTTTTGTATTTCGTAGCGAATCAAAGTCATGGCATATCTACTTCATCTTCACGAGTATTATTATTATTATTATTATTATTATTTTTCTTTTTAAGAAAAATTGCTTTGTGTTTGGTGTAATAAGACGGTCTTTCTCTGGAGAATGAATTGGGAAGAACTTTCTTCCAGGGAGCTCTCTTACCTTAACTTTGTGATACGGGCCGACGAGATGAGCAGCGGGTTTGCATCGGAATGTGGAGTGGTCGCACGTACTTACTGTAGATGTGAGCGCGGCCGGTCGGGAAAAGTCGGGGGATACTTGCGGACTATGTCCCATAATGGATTGCACCGACGAGCAAACTTTTAATATGTGAGTATCACTTGAATGTATGGGGGAAAAGAGAGAAAGGAAGAAAGGAACAGGGCCGACGGAGTGGATTCATAGAGCTTGTATGTTTGTTAATGTTTGATATTTGGTTCTGAGATATGGTACATAATTCGTAGCCCCCCTATTTATTCCAGAGGGTTTCTCTTTGACGCCAGATGCTATGAGAAGAAAAAAAAACGCTATATGCTATGCTGAGTGATGAAAATGACGTCTGTCTCCTTCAATTCCGCAGGGCACACGAGCCGGGGACAGCTTGAATGCTGTGATGGCCGTTGCTCGTGGCCTGGTATGCAGTGTGGGGTCCATGGCGCGCAGCGCATGGATTTCCTTGGTCTCCCTCGTTCCCTTCTTCGGATGCTTCCTGTGGCGTGCGTGTCCGTTGTTGCACGCGACACTGGCCGTTTCTGCTCGGCTAGTTTCTTACAGCCTCCCCCCTCAACGCCTCGCCTTCATTCATTGCACCTCGTAAATCTCCATGGCGCGCTGGAGATCCTCAATGCTGGTCTTCTCGCCGTACGCCTCCTCGAGGATCTTGTTCCTGTCCTTGCGCGTAGTGAGCCTGGCTTCCAGACCGGCAATAGCGCGCTCCATGTCTTGCAGGCTAGAGCGCTCGCCATAGGCGTCCATGAGCATCTGGTTCTTTTGCTCCTGGGTCAGCTCTAGCGCAGAGTGGACCTTGCGGTTGGCGTCATTGAGGGCATTTGTAACACCAAAACCTATGTTAGCATTAGCATCACCAAGCGAAAGTGGCCGGCGAGGCTGCGATGATGATGCATCTCTGGGGAGATAGATCATACCGATGGCTACCATGGCCATGGTAGGGAGGTACCTGGGTCTTTGTTAGTCCTGGCTGTATACAGGTGGTGATGAAGTATATGTAGTAGACGCACCATCTGGCGACCCTTCCGAGCTTGGGGACAACACTGGCGCCTGAGGCGGCTGCCATGTGTGCTGCTGTGGCATCCTCGAGGGAAATAGCAGTGCGAGCACGTGCCGAGGTGGTAAAGAGCCTCTGGCGGACGAGGGTCGAAGTGCGGAGGAGGAAAGACATGTTGTTGGCGCTTGTGTAGTAGTAGGAATGGCGAAAAGTGAAATGGCCAGTGGGTTATGCTCGAATAGGGTAGATGTGGTTTGACTTATATCCCGTTGGTGGTGATGCTGGGTACGGGCTTGGAATGTGGATGTGATGGCCAAGAGATGAGTGTATCGGCCGCGGTTTGGTTTCTGGCAGGGAGATGTTTGATTGATGCGTGGAAAGGTGTGTTCATGCGTGGTGATGCGTGATGTGTTCCGGTCAAGGGATTCCAAGGCGCGGACTATGCAACCTGTATATACGGCGGCGTTGTGCGGGGAAATGCAGGTCACAGGCGGGCTGTGCAGCAGTGTCTCTCCACGACCACCCTCGTGTCATGCCACGAATCACAACACTTGACATCACCGGGTTCCCTGACCCTGAGAGTAGCAGACGGCCAATCCGAGCCGTTGTCGTGCCGTGTCTTCAAAATCCGGGGACGGCTGACGTACTGGTGCCGTGCTGCTGGGCGGCGGCGTGAACCCCTTCTCTCCCGGCCGCGCATCGAAGTCGACTCTCTCGCTCTGTATCCTCTCTTACTACGACTTGGCGGCCATGGCCCGTCTGGGATACGTTTCGGCTGTGAAGACGGCAGTGGCCGACATCCAATTGCACGTCAGCGGGGCGGGCGGTTACATCCTGGTCGAGTTAGCTGTGTGCTGATGGTGGTTAGACGACCGTCTTTCGATTGTGGGGTGAGGCTGCCGGTCACGAGACTCGCCGACATCCCGCCATGTTGATGTCAGCCTGCATATCCACAACCGGTTCCTCGTCCGGCCAGACACCTCGTCAATGTCAACACCATGGTTTTTCTTCATGTCTCCTATCGTCATTGACACCCGGTGCACATTTCTCCTGCAGGGTATTTAACACGTCCCGGACTATGACCGCATTGGCAGTACACGTTTCTTCATTGTCCCACTCATACCTATTTACCTGAACCTCGGCACCCACACACTGATTAAAACGAAACTCACGATGCTTGCGTGGCCAGCAGTCTTCGCATAAGACACATCTGGGTTCTTGTCAGTAGCAACATCACAAAAGATGTTGTAATCGAGGCCCCAGACTCTTCGCACGCACACGGACCATCCGAGGCGAATCTCTCATACCCCAGACCACGGTAGCTTTAAGTAGCGAATGTCAAGATAGTCGGATTCATATCATAGCATCCTGGAATTGAAATCGCCAGGGATAATGAGCCTACTGATAATGGATTGTGGGTATTTGTTCCTGGAGTAGCGAATGAGCCTCAAGCAGCAGAACAGCCACCCCGGACTTTTGTGTCGAATAAATACCACAGTCGGTCCAAATGCCTTACCTCATTGAAGCACTGACAAATGTTTCGTCAAACACGAAACATGCGCCTCGTAAAGTCCACGCAATTAGGCAACACGCCATAGCTGGTCGACAACAAAAGTATAACTTTGAAACGCTCCTCGAAGCCATCGGTTCCGCGCGGATCTCGAGTCGAAGCTCAGCCCAGTAAAGACACGGCAAGATAGTGCACATGCTAGTACATACAAACACCTCTAGGCTTGGCTTGGAACAGATCCAGTAGCTGTCGCTTGATATAATGGCCGCTCATCCGCCGTCAGATCTGCTCACCTCTACACGCGTGCACAGTATGTAGGGGTCCCGAATTTTCCAACAAGTACCAGTCTACTTGGCTGCTACGTACAGGCAAGCAAGATTTTCTCGTAATACCGTATGGCAAGCACACAGCTCGACAAGGACCTCACCCTGGACGCACAATTTTATCCATCCACCATACGACTCTCCTGTCAAGAAAATGATTTATAACCTGCGAAATTTGCCCAAACCCCCTTCCACACCGGATAGGTAAAAGCATGCTACGTTCACATCCGACACTACAAACGTGCATGCTATTAACGTCAAGATATCGAGTGCAGGCTACGGACGTAGTGGCGTTTACGAAGAGCTGCTAGACCGAGTTTGTGTCCAAATGCGAGACGCCATGTCGCAGGGTACTTTGGGACTGCAGTGCTATGGAGACATTGTGGGGGTTCATCCTGGAGAACATAAGAGATGTGCAGTGAACCCTTCCCAAAGCAAAGAGTGGCATGTTTGTTGCGACATTGTTGAGACAGCAGTGGACCCAAGGTAGTATTAGATAAAAAGTTGACTAGGTTCGCAATCGCTCACTGCATATTGGTCTCGGCTGTGTACAAAGCACGACACTGAGCGGCGTAGATGAACAAATTGATGATAGTATATAACGTTACTGCACCTCTCAGGCACACAAAAGCATATGAATACTTTGGTATTTTGACAGTCCTCTTCCTCTGTTGTGAGCGAAATGATGTAAAAGATGTCGACTCGGCAATAACCTGTCGATTGAGAAAAAGAAAGTACAAGGGAGACGCATCGCCGGTTGCAGACTTGCCTCAACCAGACCCACTGTATCCACCGGAAGCAACTGCCGTCTCTTGTGCATCCCAACCACAAAGCAGTCGGACGAATCAAATCCCAGCTCGCCCAACCAACAGCATAACCCGAACCCTTTAGGCAGAAGAGCCGCAGGTGTTTGCCCGGAATTCAGCCCCCATTTCAGCCAAGCTTTGCCGTAAAGCTTGAGTGCGGATGGCGTTGCTTGGAGCGTCGCCTACATTAAGTCAAGCATCCGATGTGCGGCTGCCGACTTGAGAAGCTGTGTGGTAGCTAGCGACGAAGCCGTGGCGACAATAGCGCAAAATCTTTGTTTGGGGACCCCATGGGTCCGCACTTCAATAATGGGTCCTATCTCTGGGGTCTCCACTGAGGGGGTCTTTGCGAGAGTCGGCTTCCGAGGAAAACAGCATGGGGAATGGAGAGTACATAACATGGAGACGCCACTGACGGACGCCAGACAAAAGATTGCTTGTCGGTCTCTTGCTCTCTTCATCTCTCCCGTGTTTCCTGTGCCTGTACATTATTGATAGTCAGGATGGAAAGCCAGCCAGTTGCGATGAATAAGGGCCTTGTTGCCGATAGCCCCAAGTACAGCGAGGACCTTGAGCATGCTGCTACTCATGGTACATATCTCGGCAAGGACGAAGCATCTCACCTATCCCAAGAGCATCGCCAATACCTGCTCCAGCGTCATGGCACACTCGATCTCGATCCTCTCCCTACCATGGGGACGGCTGACCCGTACAACTGGCCTCAGTGGAAGGCAAGTGATTCTCGACTTCTCTTCACTGGCATTCCCCTCTAACCAACAACCAGAAAATTATGAATGTCCTTTTCGTAGCTTTCCACGCCATGATGTGTGCATTCCCCGCATCCGCCATTATTCCGGCCTACGAAGAGATATCCCAAGACCTGGGTGTCAGCATCCAAAAGGCATCATACCTTACTTCCTTGCAAATTGCCATCTTAGGTGGTGGCCCATTATTCTGGCGACCTCTCTCATCACGATATGGCCGTCGCCCCATCTTCATCATCTCACTGGTCGGAAGTCTAGTATTCAACATTGGCTGTGCCAAAAGCCAAACCTACGCTGTAATGGCAACGTGCCGCGCACTACAGTCTTTCTTCATCTGTCCACCCAACGCCATCGGCAGTGCCGTCGTAGTCGAAACCTTTTTCCGTAAAGAGCGAGCAAAATTCATGGGCATGTGGACTGTCATGATCACTCTGGGCATACCTCTTGCCCCCCTCATTTTCGGCTTCGTAACATACAATGTGGGCTACCGATGGATCTACTGGATCCTCGCCATCATTAACGGCGTCCAACTCATCCTCTACTCCCTCTTTGGCCCAGAGACCCGCTTCATGCGGCACGATAAGGCGCAGCACGCGCAGTCCGGCCTCGCAGCCTACAAAGAAATGTACCTGAAATTCCGCCGCATCGACCCCACGCCCATGAGTCTATACGAATTCATATCTCCCCTCCGCCTCTTTGCCTACCCCTGCATCGTCATCCCCGCCTGCGCATACGCCATGGTCTTCCTCTTCGCCTCAGTCCTCACCACCGTCGAAATCCCCCAGCTCTTCATGGAAAAGTTCCACCTCAACGCCCAACAACTCGGCCTCCAGTTTCTAGGCACCATTGTCGGGACCGCGCTCGGCGAGCAAATAGGAGGCCACTCCAGCGACCGCTGGATGCGCTGGCGAGCAAGCAAAACAGCACCGTTACGGCCTGCCCCCGAGTTTCGGCTCTGGCTCTCGTACATTGGGATCCTGCTTACTATCTGCGGTATCACTGCTTTCCTGGTGCGCATCGAGCAGGCGGCCCCGCTGCAGTGGAATGTCACGCCCATTGTCGGTGCGGGCATAGCCGCGGCTGGAAACCAGATTGTTACCACGGTGCTGATGACGTATGCGGTTGATTGCTATCCCGAAGAGGCTGGTAGTATCGGCGTCTTCATTACATTTGTGAGGCAGATCTGGGGCTTTTTGGGCCCATTTTGGTTCCCGGATATGTTTGACAAGGTTGGGATTGCGGAGAGTGCGGGTGTGGCGGCGGCGCTGTTGGTTGGGGCGAGTTTGGTGCCTGTTGTAGTTACGCATTGGAAGGGATTTAGTAGTAGGGGACGTATGGCGGAGAGTGGTTGAGATGGTCGAAGAAAAGGAAGAAATATATAGTATTTTTTTTTGTATTTATACATATCTTTCCGTACTGTCTTCGGCTTACTTGTCTCCTAACAGTACAAATTTACTCTACAATCCAAGAACAAAGCCTCAAGATACACTGATGAATTAGAAAACTATCTTTGTATTATTCTTCAAGTTTTACAGGAATGCTCACAGCTTTGGTCCAAGTCCCTCTTTATCACACAGCTCCTCCGCCTGCGCCACAACATCAACCCCGTACACATTCGCCTGGACATCAGCGTCGGCCCAGCGGTCCGGGACCTTGCCCTTGCCCTTGCCCTCCCTGAGAGCCGCAAAAGCCTTGTCGCGCTCCTCCTTGGCCTTACCCGCGCCCAGATGCATCAGGCGGCCGCTCTCCGCCGCAAGTTCCACCAGCGCCTCCGCCCTCGGCTTCCGCAGCTTCTCGTACAGGCGCAGTGCGCGCTCAATGGTTTCGGGCCTACCGTCAGCGATGCGCTTGGGCGATAAGACAACACCGAGGACGGCACCGTCTTCAATGGCTTGCGCGGCACCCTGAGCCATGTGCGGAAGCGTCGGGTGGCATGCATCGCCTACCAGTGCGGTTGGGCCGTGGACCCACGTTGTCAACGGGTCGTGGACTCTAAGCTTCCACTCGACGACCTCGCCTTCCGGCACCAAGTTCAGCATGCGGTGGATCATGGGGCAAAAGTCGCCGTAGACGTCTAGCATGGCTTTTTTGCTGCCTCTTGTCGTGTACTGTGCGTCTGGGGCGCCGGCAAAGTTTGTGTCTGGCTGCGCGGTGGAGATGTTGTAGATTTGCTTGTTGTGGATCGGATATGCGACAATATGTTTCTTCTCGCCGATCCAGCGTGTTGCCGTGTTTGAATCAATGAGCTTGAGTAGCTCGGGATCGTGCTCCAGCTGCGAGCGGTTCAGCATGATGCGGTAGGCGGCTTGGCCAGAGTCGCGGGCAGAGCCTGTGTGCCCGAGTTCCTTGAGCATGGCAACGCGGGTATTGCTCTTGACTCCATCGGCGCCGAGGAGAATGTCGCACTCGACCTGGTAGGGCTCGAGACTGCCTTGAGATGGAGTAATTGTGAATTTGGGCTTTGGGCCGAAGCGGAAGTCGGATGCTGTGCAGCCCAGCTTGAATGTGATGCCGCTCTCCTTCTTGCAACCTTCGTACAGACCGTTTGCAAGACTGGCTCGGTGGCCAACCATGTGTGGGTATCCGTACTTTTCCATGACATATCCTAGATCTACACACGCCAGTTCCTTGTCTGTTGAACCTTCCCTAATAGATGTGTTTGCGCATACGACGGCTTCGTCGCGGATTGGGCCCCAGCAGCCTAATCGGTCAAGGATGCGGGCCATGTTGGGTGCTAGTTGAATACCTGCGCCTACGAAGCCCATTCCTGGAGCGTTTTCATATATCGTGATGTTCTTGTGGCCGGCTTTTGCAAGGGCGAGAGCCGCGGCAAGGCCGCCCATACCTGAGATGCTATCAGTGGATGCACTCGGAATGTAGAAATATGGATTGGAGAAGCATACCCGCGCCAACAATGGCTATCCTCGTTTGCTCCGCCATGTTGTGCTTTGAGCAAGTTTAAATCGGACGCTGCGTACTTGGCTGTATAGTAGAGGCCCACTTGGAGTAAATGGTTGAGGCTGCGGTAAAGTTGTGTGTCGTTGACAATATTATGGCTGACTCGTTGGATGCCAGTTTGACCAGTATATCGAACGAGATATTTCTATGTATGGATGTACTGCACAATTCGACTTGTACCCCACAAAACCCCACAGCCTGTAAGATATGGCCAACAAGTAATATGTAAAGGAACGTCGGGTGATGTCTTAGCCGGAGCTATTGCTTCTTTTTGAGTTTATTGGGCACTGTGCGAAATGCCACACACGGTAGTTCTACTATGATTGGGTGGAGTCGGTCGGCAAATATGTATGATTCTACGCAGCAGATATCCGCCCGGCTCGAGTCCATCCAACTATCTGTATTGCGGGTTGTTTGTGGAAGCCAACCAACAGTCCATCCGCCCCCCACTGTAGGCGGGGCTACGCGTAGGGTATCTCTTGTGCCTTGCCCCACCGCCGATGCCGGGAATGCCGTCCCCACGGAGAGACGGAACCACATACCACACAATCGGTCCGATACGACTGTGCGTCATGACCACACAGCACTCTACTCAACGGGGTGTAGAATGCTTGCAGGCGCCAATCAACCGCCAGACTCCCAGGAATACTGCATGCATATATGGAACATTTCCGATTGAGCTGTTGGTAACAAACTGTCTGTTCTACACATGCTGCGTTTTAAGATCGGAGGATAGACGTCCATAGTTCACACCGCCTGACAGTCCAATTTACCATTCAAGATGGCTGACATCTGCGACATAAACGCACCAGTTAGACGCCAGCTAGCTGAATACAAGCCCATCAACCCGTGTGGCCGTCTCGTCGAGAGCACACCGACATCAGTTGTACGGGTATGCAATGAGGGGCCGGATGCCCCGCGCTAATGTTTGACGCGGAATGTGGGGACATTTCTCCTGTCACTGCAGACAATACCATCACTCCAGCCATTGCATGAGGTGCCAGTACCAAGCCGTCAGCCGTCATCTTTATTCTAGCCATCATTGACCGGCGTCTTGTGGGACACGCTCTCGAGAAGCCCCAACCTCACGCAACTGGGAAAAGCGTTCATCCGGCAGTTGTGTCGAGGCTAGCTGGAGCTCCTGCTGACAGTTGAGACGTCGATTGCGTGGACTTCGGAGCCAGATTTAACCCCTTGAACCGTTTTTCTACATTGTGTGCCGCGGACTGCACTGTAATGCTGACCGTTGTGCCCAATACGCGATAAGAAAAGACCTTTGCCTGTGCTCTGCAAAACCAATACCGCACAGATATGGCAGAGCGACGAAGCTCTTTTGATCAAGCCTCGGCTGGCTTTCGGGCCCATTTGCCAGATCTATCCAGTCCACGCTTCACCACAGCTGCCAAACAAGACATATACCAATATGTCCAGTCAATGCAAGACAACCGTGCTCCGCCGTGGTTGTACGACTTGACAAAGGTATGGGAAAAGCTGTTGGAAGAGCCCTACACAGGTGTTACCAACGATGGCAAAGTACGACCAAATCTTTTCAAGGCCCAAGACGAAGGTGCCAATGTCCAGGGTGCGTTTGAAAAAGCAGGAGACCTCTTAAAGGGCCTGGATGATGAGAAGAGAAAAAAGTTAGTGTATCCGATCAACGCGAGAGAATGGAGGGCATGGAGCAACCCAGAGTTTCTACTGAGGCCATTTGGACTAAGGCTCGAGGAAGGTAAGAAGGTCTTTGGGCAAAAGTCTTGATACCGTACTAATATTAACAGTGCCGGAAAGCACTGCACAGTCAATCCTCGCCGTGGTCGAGGCGTCCTTGTCGCCAGAAGGCTACCAAAAGGCACTATCTGCTATGCGCATCAATCATTTTCTAGGAGAAGTCGTCAAACTCCCCAATATCCTGAATAAGTACTCGTACAATTTTCTCTTGTTCGGGACGCCCTCTATATCCGCGTCCTCACCATGGGGCTGGCTCCTTTACGGCCACCATCTCGATATCGCATGCTTCTTCAAGGGGACTCAGGTCGTCATTACTCCCTCTTTTACCGGCGCAGAACCCAACATCATCGACCAAGGTGAATGGAAAGGAACCCAGATCCTTCACAAGGAAGGCAATCTCGGGTTGAAGCTAATGCAGAGCTTGAGTGCAGAGGAGCAGCAAAAAGCTCAAGTCTTCAAGAAGATGAGGGACGAGGGCATGAAGCAAGTTTACGGCAACTCTAACAACGATGAGAGCAAGCGTGACGAACTCATCACGGACACGTGGGGCCCAGATGACCAGCGTCATCGCTGCGGCGCCTTTCGAGACAACCGGGTTGTTCCTTACGAGGGTGTTTTAGTCTCTTCGCTCAACCCCACTCAACAAGACCTTATCTTGGCTATTTGTCACGAGTTCCTTCTTTACCATCCATCCAACGCTCGTGAGCTCAAACTTAAGCAGATCAAACAGCATCTTGACGAAACATACTTTTGCTGGATCGGTGGCTTCAGCGATGACGACGCGTTTTACTTCCGGATCCAGAGCCCGGTTATCCTGGTGGAATTCGATCATCATTCCGGAGTCTTCCTGACAAACAAGGAGCCGGCCAAGTATCATACGCATACTATTGTGCGGACACCTAACGCGGGAGATTACGGTCAGGCCATTAGGGATAGTCATGAAAAACTAGAATAGTTTGTTTGTGCTGACATCGGGACCCGAGTCAATCAGAGACAGCGGTTCAAAAGGACAAAACAGTGTTGCGTGCCGTGTCAAAGTTCGTCAGCTGACATTCTCCGAATCCGTCCGAACGTGATATCTGCATCTTTCTACTCAATTTTTCCGCCGGAATTTTTGCATTCTATGAGAATACGACAGTTAGGTTCAAAAGAATCGTCTGCCACAAGTCATGCACTAAAATATACTGGAGTCTCCGCGGGAGAGGAATAGGCAGGCAATCCTTCGTCCCTGACATGGTGTGGGTCCAACTACAACACCATAACCAATGGCGGGCCTAACTGTGCCGGGATATCCCTAAGCGGCTTGACTACTGGGCGCAGCTAGCCTCGAAGGAAAACGCACCTCTTATCGACTTCTACTTGTGGTAACCCCCCGGGAGGGGATCATAACTCGGTTGTTTGCATCCGCAGCAAGATTGACAGAAACTCATGCAGGGCAGAGGGATAGATCCATGCCATGGCTCGTATACGCTATTTGCGAAACGTGTGGGATTCGACATTGGATGCCTTGGTGGCAATCCAATCTCTCTATTCACTCAGCGGAGATTGAGAGATAGATGATCCTTTTAAGCCCACTTGGCTCCCCGCCCTTGCCACGCGGATACCCCAGATACACCTTTTCAAAGGACCTTTTCGCTCCCTCGATTTGATATTCACGGTCGTTTCCTCCACCCCACTCGTTCATCTAATATAATATAATCAACGTACTTAATTCGTAATCATGTCTTTCAGCATCCGCAACACCATTGCCCTGGGCGCATTATCCGCTCTCGCCGCGGCACAAACCACGCCGCCCAAGCTGGACGCAACCTGCGCCGATGTAGTCATCTTCATGGCTCGCGGAAACGATGCTCCTTACCGTGATGGACGCACCTTTCCGTTTGTCGAAGCAACCTGTGGCAAGTTGATTGCCGAGGGCAAGACGTGTGACCACATCGATATTCAGTTCGACGTTACCCTCGGTGGGGACTACTGCGCTCAGGTGGCAGAGGGAGCCCGCAATGGTATCTCTCAGATTACCGCCTTCAGCCAAAAGTGCCCTTGCACACACATAGTAGTTAATGGGTACTCTGAGGGAGCCCATGTTGTTGGTGATGTCTTGGGTGGGCCAGGTGGTTGCTCCTTTGTGAGCAACGGTCTTGACAGCACCTCTCCTGCTGGCAAAGCCAGTAAGTATACACAGATTTTGACTTTACTTTTGTTCAGTGCTGACTTGGAAAAGTTGCTGCGGCTCTGCTGTGGGGAGATGTCATGCACACCGCGAACCAACCTTACAATGTCCTCGACGGTGCCAGCAAGCAAAAGAACCCACGCGCGCCTGGAGACCTCGCCCTTTTGAACCGCTATGCACCCGTCCTTCGCTCTTACTGTGCAGCTGGAGATCCAGTTTGTGCTGGAGGTGAAATCGTCGCTGATCACCTGAACTACTTTGAGCTCTACACCGACGAGGCTTCGTCCTGGGTCGTGTCCAAGATCAATGGCGTTGCACCTCTGCCTTCTTGTGCTGTGTCCAGCTCTTCCAGCTCATCTTCCGTACCTACTCCTACCGCTAGTGTTTCCGCTTCATCTGTCGTACAGACCCCTACCGCTACTGTGTCTGCTTCGTCTATTGTACAGACCCCTACCGCTACTGTGTCGGCTTCATCTGTCGTCGCACCCATTGATTCCTCGAGTGCGGGTGAGCCTTACGTTCCTACCGCTTCCGAGGGCGCAGAGACACCATATCCGACTTCCCCGGCCACTGTTTCTCCATTCCCTCCACCAGTCGACTACGATGCGTGTGTCCTCCAGGTTCACGTAGAGTATGTCTACGCCCACATGTAAGTGTGCGAGAGATGAGACGTGGAAAATATCGGTTGTTAGTCGTGGTGATTGTTACAAAAAGCGTGTAAATAATACATAGTTGCAAGTCCCGAGGAAATATCCTGATTTTACCAACGCAAGATTGTGTTACTGGACTTGGTGCTGGTGCCTGCGCATAAAATGCCGAGTATGATTTCATGATGCCGTAAATATTTGCGGAGATTATCTGAACCAAACCAGACATTTCAATATTAGTTATTGGGTTTGCTGGTAACATATGTCGACTATGTGAAGAAGCATTATTGTCCCATAGTGAAGGTGGGGGCGGAGACTTTGTAATGTGAAGAGGGCAACAAACATATGTGGAGAAGTCGAGTTTTCATATGACCAGAGCAAAGAAATTCAAAAAAAAAGGATGTGACACTACTGATGCAAAGATGAACGTCAAAGCCGTTAAAACCGTTGATATCGTAGTAACGCCGTAAAGCGATCCCTGCACCCCCGCGAACTTTGTGAACCTCACGTCACCTTTACACCCGAGCCCAGCTCTACTACACTCCACAGCCCGAAAAGTGGCACAGTGTGCAGCACTACAGCACCTAGAAGTAACAGACAACTATATATTCGTGACAGGCATCTCACCCAAACTCTCCAAACCTCAGTTCTCCCAACAACCATTTCACAACACCATGTACCGAATACGACCACCTTTGCCCACCCTCAGCGCAACCCGCGCACCTCTCTCACTCCCACTGCCAGCCCGCCCCCGCTTCTATCAACAACTCCCCTTCAACCAGGGCCCGCGCCCACAATACAAGCGCTTCTCCAGTTCCTCTGGCGGTCTCTCCGGGCTTCTCTACCGCTGGGCCGCACGCCCAACTTTCTACCGCGACATCGGCATCCTCAGCGCCGGCGCCGGCGCATTCTACCTGTACAATCTCGAAGAAGTGCCCGTCTCGGGCCGCCGCCGCTTCAACATCATACCGGCGGAGCTCGAGGAAGCCATTGGGCGCTCGTCGGTCGACCAGGTGCGCGAGCAGTACGCCGGTCGCATCCTCCCGGACAATGATATGCGCGTGCGCAAGGTGAAAAAGGTGCTGCAGCGCTTGCTGCCGTATGCAGAAGGCGAAGGCCTCCAAGGCCTCGATTGGGAGGTTACGGTTATAGAGAGTCCGGAGCAGAATGCGTTTGTGGCGCCGGGGGGGAAGGTGTTTGTGTTCACGGGTATATTGCCGTTGTGTCGGGATGAAGATGGGATTGCGGCGGTGCTGGGTCATGAGATTGCGCATGTGGTTGCGCGTCATACTGCGTTCGTTTCCCCCTCCCCCGCTCCCCTTTTTCCTTACACACTGTAAACTGGAAACTTTTGGTGGCTAACGCACAATGAATGGAAAATAGAGAACGCATGTCCCAAGCTCCACTCGTTCTCATCGGCGTCCTCGCCCTCTCCCTCTTCGATATATCGTTCTACTCCGGTAAACTCCTCATCGACCTCTTTCTCTCCATGCCCGCCTCGCGCAAGCACGAGGCGGAAGCCGATTTCATCGGCCTCATGATGATGGCGCAGGGCTGCTACAAACCGCAGGCTGCCATGGACTTTTGGGCCCGCATGGAGAAAATGGGTAATGGGGAGCCTCCGCAGATACTGAGTACGCATCCGAGTCATCATAATCGCGAGGAGAAGATCCGAGAGTGGTTGCCCAAGGCGTTGGAGAAGGCTGAGGCGAGTGAGTGCTATAGCACGAGTCAGTATGGTATGTGTTTTGATCTCGTTTCACCTTCTTGTTATCATGTATTTTTTTTCCCTCTTTTTTTTCCTTTGGTTGTCGAGGAAATATCAGACTAACGACGTATTACAGCAAATCAATTCAGCTCTGCATTCAGTGGCCTTGGGGGGTGGTAATACGGCCGTTGCCGTGCCTTGTATTCTAAAGAGTGACTGTACAAAACATTAACGATTAACTAATGATGATAATGATCTACGGTAGAGGATGCCTTGTTGCCCAAATTCGCCGCCCCTGCACCGACTAATTCAAGCTTCTGCTAGGTATCATAATGTCATAATTTTTTGTACTCTATCCCGGTCGGGTCGCCAGTCTGGACCCGCGTCAGCTTTTGGACGTTGGGCGGCTTTGCTAAATCGACACTCAATCTACTCATGGCTTCGTCCTCCTCTGCCACGGCCGACAAGTCGTCGTTGTACCGATGCCTACCCACATCCTCGCCCACATCAATCTCCTTGTCTACAATTACGCTTATATTAAGGTCGATGCCCTTGCCCATTTCCTTTTCCCGCACCGTCAACCTCTTTTCTTCTTCAAAGTCAAAGCTCTTGCGATTCTTCTCCAAATCCTCACTTCCGTCTCTGCTCACTAAATCTTGCTCTGCCCAGCTCTCAGGGTACCCAGGTAGGGTGGACATCTCCGAGGGTGTGGCGGGCCGACTGGCCGACTGGAAAACGTGCCTGAACAGGGGATAGAGACAAGGAAGAGAGGCTGCGAGGATGCTGACGTCGACTTCGATTTGCGACCAGACTGGAACCCAGGCCCAACCCCTGAAACCGTGTTAGTAACAGTAAATAACGCATACAACATGCAAACCCTACCAGCTGTAATCGTTGTCCTGCCAGCCCTTTCCCGGTTTGATTGGCCTGCCGGCCATGACGATTTCACATAGCCGCATAGTGCTGGCTATGACCGGTATCAATCCGACAGAGAGGACGACTACCAGAGCCGCTACAGCGATCGTTAGCTATGATTGGATACAGACCCAGCAATGGCAAACGTACTGCGTTGTCTACGATTGAACTTGAAGAGCCGTAGCAAGGGCAGGGGGAACATGAGAAGAACAATGTCGGTAGCGACGTTGATGGCAGCAGAGGTAATCATGAACTCGGCCACATCGATGCATCCTCCGTCATTGACGTGCACAATGTCCCAGATGCGAGATACGGGTACACACAGAAAGAGTTGGGCCTGAGCAATGCCACTGTTAGTATGGGGTAGCAATGCGATGTGCACTGGACGAGGCGAGCAACGAGAACGTACCGTGAAAGAGGAGATGCCAAATGCAGTCATGAAGCCTGCGACTGTCCATACAGCAGGAGCCTGAACAATCCACGGTAGACCTTTTCTCCCATAGCCTATCCTATAGTATAAGGCAAGTATGCTCATCTTGACCGCCCTGATATTTTTTTTGAGTTAGGGGTTGGACTATACATGGTAGACAGGAGATGCATACCAGTTTGCGACAAAGTATATGAGCATGTTGATCCACTGATACTAATGGGCAGTCAGCAGTGTACGTGGGGGCAAGAGCGATGCGAAGCATACCATGAGCATGTGGTTGAACTGCTCGATGCGCAACTCGGTGGTATGGCGACCCTGGCCATGCTCGACCTGCAGTATTATGGTGACGGTCTGGGCAGCCCCAAGGACCGTGGCAAGGGCAATGAAGACGTCGTCGAGGCCGAATCTCTTGACAATGCATGCACGTGTAAAGCAGCTAGACAGGGTTAGTATACAAGTCATGCAGGGTGGGTGATGTATCTGTGTATGTACCGGAGGGCGACAAACGTCACGGCAACGGTGTACATGGCGAGGCTGACTCTGGCCAGCAGCGGACCTTGGTCATGGCCGTTGGCAAAGACAATGTGGCCCATTGCGTGTAGGGTAGGATGGTGGGAGACGCAAGGCGAGGAGTTGGGACATGGGGTTGTGATGGATGGATGGATGGACGGATGGCGAGCAAGGGACAGGGACAGGAACAGGAGAAGAAGGGAAAAAGGCAAGCGGCGATGGGGCAGGCGTGCGATGGCGCCGATGGGGCCTATTTCAGATCTAATACAGATGTGAGGTCAGCAGGAAGGATGGCGACACTGGCAATGCACCATGTCGATCAGCGCGTTGCAAACGTTTCCGCCGCATGATTGACGCGGCGTTATTTGAAACGCCAGGACGAACTTCCAGAAGCAAGCGGTGCTATAAAAACGCGAAGGAGCTGCGTGGCCCGTGCGGCAGCCTCGAAATTTGAGCGTGGTGAGTGACACTGGTGTGACGAGGCCTGTCGCAACGCCGCTCTTGAAACCATGTTTGGGCCGACGGCTCCCAATGGCATCGCAGCCAGGTGCGTGCGAAGAACCCATGGCCTCAGGTGCCTGCAGCGGCAGCGGGGGTTGAATGGCTCGACTGTTTCCTGCTCATCGACTGTACACAAAGTAGTAGGATAACAGGACAGGCCTTGGGACCGAGGGTTGGACCGACGAATACGACGGACCATCCCGGCCCTACTTATTCACGTCGAGTCGAGTGCATCAAGAGCCTCTCGTGCGTCTCAAAAAGGGCGGAGAAACAACGGAAATTTTGGCTCCCAGGTTCCAGGTCACGGATGGGCCGTGGCTGACATAATCCGCTGGCTGGGCCCTTCTGTCGAGCTTGCAAGCAGTAAGTACTCACGGCGACTGCAACCGACGAGGCCAAGCAGTTGGCAGCATAAACGTCTGGCAGCATGGGCTGATGTAAGTACTGCGTATGTACATAGTGTAGCCGGGTTTAGGGGCGCGAGAGTGGCAATGGTTTGTGCTAGTTGTGAATGCGCTGTGGGTGTTCGGCATGGGCCGGCGGCGCAGTAGCCGTGCGCAAGCACTCAGGGCGACTGGTATGCTGTGGCATGCCTGGGGGATGGAGGTTGTTTTACTCTAGTTTCCAGGGAATGAAGGAACAGAACAGGCTGGTGGAGAGAAGGGCAGGATGGTAACTAAGTAATGCCTGGGTGGACGAGGGAGCGAGGACGAGGGGCTTTGGAGGGGAGGGGGGGAGGGGGGAGGCGGCTGATCGGTGCGGGGGAAGCCTGATCAGGCTACGGGTGGCTGACGAGGCTGCGGCCTAGTGCTGCCAGTCCACACGTTGTACTCACGTCACCTTGGAAGCATCAAAAAGCACTGCATATTCTGCCTGGAGCGGAGCGAAGGGGCCAAGGGGCGAAAGGGGAGGGGGGGAGCCATATGTGGCGCTGCACAAGATGCCCAACAATCTGACAAGAAGCATTCACTGCACTTGCCAGCACCACTGCTCCCACCACGGCTAGCACTATATACTTACTACTGTACTCCCACCACCACCACTAACCACCCTGGGCCCAGACCCCAAGCATTCGCCTATCTCAAGCTCCGCCGTGCCCGTGTTAAACCGCGCCTCGCGCCCCTCGCCCAACTCAACTCTCCGCCGGCCCCTCGACTGGTGGTTACACGGCATCGCTCCGTTGTCTGGTTGCTCGCATCGGTGCAGGTGCGACCGCATCCACGGCAGGTGCTTCCCTCGTCCACTGCCTGCCCAGCACAGTGACTAAGTAAGTAAGTGTACGTAAGCAAGCAAGCAGGCAAGCAGGCAAGCAGGCAAGCAGGCAAGCACGCAGGCAAGCAAGCAAGCACGCAGGCAGTAGGCGCGCCTTCCCCTCCAACCCCATCCCCCCGTCCCCCTCATGCCACTGCCAATGCCAACACCCCTGCCCTGCGTACTGCAACCTGCAGTAAGCCCCTCTTGCGCCACTGCATGAGTGTGAGCACGCTCAATTCCTCGCCCGTAACCGCTAACTGTCTTGTTCTCCCAACAGTCTCCAACTACCCCCACCAGAGGCCGCGCCTGGTCCGCCTGGTCCGCCACACGACCACTCCTACCTATATTCACTCCCTCGAATATTCCCTCGCCCCGAGGTCGCCATGGCCACTCACGCGACCATCACCTTCTCCCAGCCGGGCGTCCGTCCCCCCGTCTATGTCACCTCCTCCCTCAGCGGCTGGACCCCGCTTGAGATGGACGTGGCCGACGCCACGACCGCCTCGGGTGATCCCATCTTCACAAAGACATTTTCCAACGTGGACCAGGGGAGCTACCAGTACAAGGTCCGTCTTGGTCAAGACCACTGGATCTTGGACGAGTCAAAGCAAACGGGTATGGCTGAAAGCAGGCTCCCCCGGGTGCCCCGCTGACACACAGCAGCTACCGACGACCAAGGCATTCGCAACAATGTTATCCATGTTGAGCCCGCTGCTCCTGAGCCTTCGCAGAGCTCAGCGCCAGACAGTACACCTACGCAAGCAACCACATCAAGCGATCCGCCTGCAGCGCCCTCTCATGAGCCTGCCTTGAAGCGCCTCGACAGCCGCAAAGACAGCACCATGGACCAGGACCAACTGCCCGTCCCACCAGCTAACCTGGAGCCTGATGCCAAACCAACAGGCGAGGTGGATTCGTCGACCAAGCCTGGCGTGCTGGAACCGCCTCATGTGCCCATCGTTGTCGTCGACAAGGTGGACACCGAACCTGCGTCTGCCGAGGACGCTACCGAGGACGCTACCGCTGCCCAACACACTGCGCATGACACGAAAGCTGCCGACGCATTGCCCGACAAAGTCGAAACCGTACCTCAACACCACGTTGAGCCTGGCACAGGCGATGAGCAAACAACACCATTATTGCAACATGAATCCTCCCAGGCCGACCCATCGCCCTTGCCGCCCTCCATGGACACGATTGATGAAGAGTCTATGCCTTCATCAGCCGATCACACTAGTTCTGGAGACGCCATGGACACCCCGTCCGAATTGGACGAGGGCGACGAGTTGAACTTGGTACCCTTGCTTAGCCACGAGACTAGTGTAGCCCAGGAGAGTAACGGCCTTGCAAATGTACCGCTGTTTGGTCACGAAGCAGAGACTGGAAACCATCATGCCAATCAAGTCCCGCTCTTATCCCATGAGTCCAACCTACCAGACGACACCGCTGTTACGACCGACTCTGATGGAGGAGACGAGCTAGATCGATTTCCGGCACTGGCGCATGAAGGTAAATCCTCGGCGTACAAGGGAAGTGATATCATAGCTAAGAGTAATCATCTCGGGGATGGAGGATCACATCTTGATAGGCCTCACAGTAATCATGGCGAATCTGGCAACTACCCTGAGGGAGATGATGGCGACGCGCCTCTCCTGCCCCACGAGCGGGAAGCGGAAACCGCTGACCATGCTGGCTCAGTCTCTTCGCAAGACTATGCGCCATTCCCGACGGAAAAGCAGTCTGCTTTTAGCTACGAAACGGAAGGCGCGCAAAACCTCTTTGGTGGGCCTGGCCGATATGATTTCTTCAAGACACGGAAAAACAGCAGCCTACCTCATCGATTACCTCGATCGGATGCTGAGGACGAAGACTTAAACGATCCGTCGTTGGAGCGCTTTCCCACCAACCGTGATCTGATTTTGCAGCGCGTAGCCTCGATAGGGGCCGAACTCCCCGAAGATGAGGCCACGCACGAACACCCTTGCTCACCACAACCGTCAGTCTTCTCGCAAGCATGTTCTTCAGTTGATCTTGTACCAGTCAAGTCATATACATCGTTGGCCTCTGTCCCTGAAGCGGACGACAGTGATGAGGAGGATGAGGAGCAAGACACTCATGATCTTGACAGCTTGCCTTCACCCATCTACATTGGTAAAAACTACCTTCGTG
Organism: Bipolaris oryzae ATCC 44560; assembly: GCF_000523455.1. Lineage (NCBI taxonomy): Eukaryota > Fungi > Ascomycota > Dothideomycetes > Pleosporales > Pleosporaceae > Bipolaris > Bipolaris oryzae. The sequence goes on along the minus strand of NW_006911353.1, from coordinate 34,593 downwards.
TATCCAATCCACCATCTGGATTCGCCCGTGATCCCAACGCCACACCTGTCATCAACGCAAGTAAGCAGCTGGGAGATATAATGCAGGCCAAAGACGAAGACTCGGCAGACCATGCGAAAGAAGCAACTGGCGAAGCTAAAAGCATCAACGGATACGACGCTGCTCAGGACGAGTCAAAATCTACCAACACCTTGCGTGATGCCATATCCTTGCCTACCAAGGCCACAACATCTCCGCCTACGTCTGATCTCAATGCTACAAATGAAGCACCCCAACCTGTTTCTAATACAGACTCAGAGCTTCGACAGCGCAAAGGTCTTACCGAAGAGCCCTCGCAGGACGCAGACACACCAGGAACTGCTGCAAAGGATGCGACAACTCCCAAGGAAAAGGTAGAAAACAAGACGTCATCTTTGGCATCTCTACACCCGCCCGAGAAGCACAGTGGCGGTCCGCTCAAGCTCTTGTTTGGCGATCGGAAACGAGCCAGGTAAGCCAGCATCTTATTCCTTCTGCATATGACTTGTGACGATACCCCTCCATCCACACTCTCTTCTCCTTGATGGGCTATCATTTTTAGTTACAACGAATCTTGCTAACACTACTTTTTTTCTTAGTGCATCGGCCCTCGTCATTGGTGGGGCGCTTGCGGCATACTATTACATGTCTGCAAAACCCTAATAACCTCTCTCACCCCTTTTTTGTTCCCCCCCCCCCCCTCTCTCTCTCATCACTGTCGTGTTTGATTCTTCTGATGAGCGAATGGCACATTAGACTAGTGCATGATGCATGACGGACGTACAATGAATGACCACGGCTTATGAAACTCATGCTTGGTAATGAAGTCAAGCGCTTCGGCGTACTCTATAGAGGCACTTTACACATTACTTCTCCTCTCTTGCGCCTTTTGTTGTTTACTATTACAGGCTTTTAGTAGCCGGGATCCTGCTAGGAGCTTTTGTCAGATTCACAGCTACGTAATGATACGAAATGACAAACAAATGGCAACACACAAGTCTCTCTCTCTCTCGCTCTCTCTCTCTCTCACACACACACACATTCTCTCTCTTAGAGGGCAAAGATTTCTCATCTTATTCATATCTCATTTCGTAAAAAAGGCGTACATGCTATCTGCCTGTTCCTTAAAGCAACGCTATCTAGGTATCGAAGAATCTCTCCCCTGGTCCTTTTTGTGAAAAAGAAACTGCCGGAAAGACTCAAGTCTATGGAGTAATACGTCAGCGAGTGGACAAACTAAGCAGCCCTAGAATATGCCCATGTTTTTTTCATGTTTTAACCCACAAGGAAAGCAAGTGTACAAGGAACAAACGATACAGGCGCAGCCTCGTTTGCCATTTCTTCTTCTTTTTTTTTCAAATCTTCTCATCTTTCCTTCTCTTTCTGCTGCTTTGTATTTTTTTAATTACAAACGAGGCCTGCTTGCCCCGCTCGATGGTGTACTCACCGACTTGTTCTTGATGTCATAGCGGTCGTTGTTCATAATCTTCTCCCATCCAGCAACAAAGTCCTTGACAAACTTGTTCGCGTTGTCCGAAGTTGCGTATGTCTCGGCAATGGCACGGAGCTCAGGGTGGTGACCAAAGACGAGGTCGTGGCGTGTGCCCGTCCACTTCTTCTGGCCCGTCTTGCGGTCGAAACCCTCGTATAGCTCCTTGCTGGCGTCGGTCGCCTTCCACTCAAGGTTGTTGTCGAGCAAGTTGACGAAGAAGTCGTTGGTGAGCTGGCCGGGGCGCTGGGTGAAGACTCCGTGAGAGGAGCCGTCCCAGTTGGCATTCAGCGCACGCAAACCACCAGTGAGGACAACCATCTCGGGGGCGGTGAGCCGAAGAAGGTGGGCCTTGTCAACGTCGAGCTGCTCGGTGCGGACACGCTCAGTGCCCTTTCCGTAGTTGCGGAAACCATCTGTGACGGGCTCAAGGTGCTCGAAAGACTGCGCGTCAGTCTGCTCCTGGGAAGCGTCGGTGCGGCCAGGCGCAAAAGGAACAGGCACACCGGCAGCCTTCTCAACTGCGGCGGTACCAGCAAGGACAATCAAGTCGGCCAGAGAGACCTTCTTGCTGCTGCCACTGTTGAACTTGGACTGAATGCCCTCAAGTGCCTTGAGAACCTCAGCCAACTCCTTGGGGTTGTTTACCTCCCAGTCCTTCTGGGGAGCGAGGCGGATGCGAGCACCGTTGGCGCCACCACGCTTGTCGCTGCCACGGAAAGAAGCTGCGGAAGCCCAAGCAGTGCGGATAAGCTTGGCAGGCTCAATGCCAGCGTCGAGAACCTGCTTCTTCAAAGCCTGAATCTCAGACTCGCCAATGATCTCACCCTCGGGCTCAGGGACAGGGTCTTCCCAGAGAAGAATCTCCTTGGGAATCTCTGGGCCGATCCACCTAGAGCGGGGACCCATGTCACGGTGAAGAAGCTTGAACCAGGCACGAGTAAAAGCGTCATGCAGTTCCTCAGGGTGGTCTAGCCAGCGGCGAGTGATCTTCTCGTAGGCAGGGTCCATGCGCATCGACAAGTCAGTGGTAAGCATCCTGGGCTTGTGCTTCTTGTTGGGGTCGTAGGCGTCTGGAATAATCTCCTCATCTGTCTTAGCAACCCACTGGTTGGCACCAGCAGGGCTCTTCTCCAGCTCCCATTCAAACTTGTAGAGGTACTCCAGGTACTTGTTGCTCCACTTGGCGGGTGTGCTAGTCCATGTGACCTCGAGACCACTGGTGATGGTATCTGGACCATTGCCACGGCCGTGCTTGTTCACCCAGCCGAGACCTTGAGTTCCAAGGTCCTCCGAGTTGGGGTCTGGGCCAGTGTTTTCGCTGGGAGCGGCACCGTGTGTCTTTCCGAATGTGTGACCACCAACAATGAGAGCAGCGGTTTCCACGTCGCTCATAGCCATACGGCCAAAGGTTGTGCGGATGTCGTGGGCGGCGGCAACGGGGTCGGGTACGCCTTCGGGACCTGGACGAGTCAGTAACAGGAAGAGATGTGTATTCCAAGAAGAAACTTACCCTCGGGGTTCACGTAGATGAGACCCATGTGTGCAGCAGCCAGTGGCTGCTCAAGATTTCTCGCTGTGTGGGTATCCTTGGCGTCGTTCTTGTGCTGGTCACCGTCCATGATGCCCTGGCCCTTGATACCCTTTGCGCCATCAGCATAACGGACGTCGCTGCCGAGCCACTCGGTCTCGCCGCCCCAGTAGACAGACTCGTCCGACTGGAAGGTGTCTGAACGGCCTCCGGCAAAACCAAAGGTCGGGCATCCCATGGACTCAATGGCAACGTTTCCGGCGAGAAGCAAGAGATCGGCCCATGAAATCTTGTTTCCGTACTTCTGCTTGATGGGCCAGAGCAGGCGGCGGGCCTTGTCGAGGGAGACGTTGTCGGGCCAGGCGTTGAGGGGAGCAAAGCGCTGCTGTCCATCACCACCGCCACCACGGCCGTCGGTGACACGGTATGTTCCAGCAGCGTGCCATGACAGACGGACGCTATTTGCAGGGTTAGAGGGCGAGATGGAGAGGCCAGGACAAAGGGCTAAACATACAAAAAGCCACCATAGTGACCAAAGTCGGCAGGCCACCAGTCCTGCGAGTCGGTCATCAAGGCTGTGAGGTCCTTCTTCAAGGCATCGTAGTCGAGCTTCTTGAACTCTTCGGCGTAGTTGAAGTCAGGACCGAAGGGGTTCTGTCTGGGGTCGTGTTGGCGCAGGATGTTTACCCTGAGCTCGTTTGGCCACCAGTCCGAGTTTCTTGTGCCAGCGCCGGCGACGTTGGGCACCTTCTTGACAGGACACTCGCCTTTGGACATGATGAATGATTGGGTCGTGTGCTTTGAGAGGGAATGGTTCAAACACAGGCTGTAGAGCAGTGTAGCGGGAGCGGCGTCTAAGTAGTATAAGTATAAGCGGCGAGTAGCGGGGCATTCATAAGCACCTGTTCTGGCCACTGGTCGCTGCTCCCCTCGATCCCCTCTCCCCTCCAAGTCGCCAGTCCAGTGGGTCCGCGTATGATGGCTCCATTTTGCCTAGCATGATGGCCATTCACCCCACTACAGTACACGACTCCCTGTGCCCCCAGTGGCCAACAACAGATGGCTGACGACATGTATGCCGATAGCCTACTAAGTGTGTATTTTTGTCTGCGATTACCTTTTTTTTCCTCCATTGCGCTCGTTGCACTCTTCAGAGTTGACGTTGGCTCGCTCTGCATTGTACACCTAGGGTAGACGGTCAATTGCATTGCACGAGCCTGTCAGGTGAGAGGCATGTGGACTGGAAGACCCCGCTTTCATGTCCGGAACCGGTTCCGCATCACGATCGTGGGCGCATCTGAAATTCGACCCGTTTGATTGGCCAACGCGCAGTCACGTGACGGTCTTGTGCACCGAGGCACGCAACACGCTGGTGGCGGAAAAAGACGGCTCCATGTGCTGCACAGTCCAGACACCTGCTTTGAGTAAGCATAAGCCCTCCAGATCTGCACACATCAGCTGCTGTCCTACTCCTAGACTAGGCTGTATCTCGCCATTGCCACGCCTGCACACGTATGTCCAAGAATGCTAGATGCTTCGACGCCATTTACTACGTAGCCGCCACGACTCCATGCCCCAACATGTCTCCACGACCTGGTCGCCCAATTCCGCATGTGCGAGGCTCTCCAAATGTCTCTCTGTACCACTCACTTCAGCAAAGGAAATGACATTTAGCCAGCGACTGGGAAACGATGTGCGCCAACTTGAACGCCGGTGGCCAGTCCCCTGCACCAGACATACTGTACTACTTTTGCTCACCATGAATACTCTCTCTTCCACATGTCATTCCAGCATTTCCGCACACCCGCCCCTTCTACTACACTACACTACACTACACTACACTACACTACATTACACTAAAGATGTGACAAGAAAACAGCGGTTTCCTCCAGCTAAGACATGCTTGCAACACTGTCAGCTTACATAGTGTTTGAGTGCCATGCCAACCCCACATACATTGCCCCGCATCGCCTCTCAGCAGGGCCCCTCGACATGGGGAAGCTAGACGCCCGCAGAATTGCCGCTCCCAAATTGTACAAGTCGATCTCGCGAGACAAGCCGTCTGATTCAAAGCAGTCTATATGTACTTATAACCATTAGTGGCCTCGCGCCCTTGACTCGAATGGTTCATCTGCGTTTCACCGGCTTGCTTGCACTAATAGGCCCGTTTCCACTTCGTCCGGCAGATGTTGGAGAAGCTATAGGACTCCCTTCTTGAAGAGGGGTAAAGACATATCGAGGTATTCATATACATACAACTCCTGTCTATGTACACACTGCTCTGTCTCCTTCTTTCCAGTCACTCCATCGGTCTTCTACTGCGATAACTCCAGTCGCTTAGGCAGTTTTACCGACTATCCCAGATTCCACTCAACATGGCACAAGACAAAGTCCAAACGTTTGAGATTCCAAAAACCTGCAAAGGAGGTGTCGTGATCAATGAAGGTCCAGACTTTTATGTAGAAGTACAGGATGTTCCAGTCCCAGAGATTGGTAGGTTTTCAGAAGCGTGCTTTGCATTCCAGGCACCATGCTCACACAATCCAACAGGACCTACCGAGGTTCTCATTAAGCTCAATACCACCGGCCTCTGCCATTCAGATCTCCATGTCATGTCTAACGATTGGAATATGCCCAAGATGTCCGTCTTTGGGACCAGATGCTCTGGACACGAAGGCGCGGGCGTCATAGTAAAGGTTGGCGATCAGGTCAAGAATTTGAAGCCTGGTATGCGAGCTGGCTACAAGGTGAGCAGACCCAGGTGTTGCAATGACTGAATTTATCTATGTAATCGTTAGTTCTGACATGTCATAGCCTATCCAAGACACTTGTGGTGTATGTGAGCTCTGCCGTAACGGCAATGAGTGCTACTGTCCAGAAGCTGTCGTGACTGGCTTAACGATCGACGGGTCATACAAACAGTACATAGTCTCCCCCGAGAGATACACGACGCTGATTCCAGACGGAGTAGATGATTACATAGCAGGGCCCATTATGTGTTCGGCCTCGACAATGTACACCTCCATTAAAGAATCACAACTGCGACCAGGAGACTGGGCAGTTTTCCCCGGCGCCGGCGGGGGTGTCGGGCTACAGGGTGTGCAACTAGCCAAGGCCATGGGTCTGCGAGCTGTAGCCATTGATACTGGAGAGGACAAGAAGAAGCTGTGCTTGGAAGTTGGCGGTGCAGAACACTTCATCGATTTCAGAAAGGTGGAAAATGTTGCCGAAGAGATAGTGCGACTCTGTGACGGCATCGGCGCACACGGCGTCTTTGTCACTGCTGTCCAAAGCTATCCCTCCTCGATATCGTACCTCGGTAGCCGCGTCGGTGGCAAGGTGATGTGCATCGGGCTGCCACCGGCTGGTACTCAGCACATCGACGTCGACCCGACCCATATGTGCATGAGAAAGCAGACCATAACAGGCACGCTGGTGAGCAACATGGCAGATGTGGACAAGACACTTGAGTTTGCCAGCCGAGGGCTACTGAAGCCTATCTATACAGTATATCCCTTGAGCCAATTCAATGAAGCAGTACAAAAGCTAAAGCGTGGCGAGATTGCCGGAAGGGCAGTTGTGGACTTTAACCAGGAGTAATTGATAGATGGTTCAGATATCAAATGGGACAAGCTTGAGCAATTTCAATCAATGTCAATGTATTTCCGACGAGAATGAGCCTACAAGTATCTTCTCGTATTATTATCGAATGGCTGTCAAGGATGATGTGCTGCTTCGTACATACCATGGTTCTGAGCCATGGTGCACAGACCACTCCTGATTCGCTGCACCTGTCCCATCACGGCTCAGCCCTACGTCGCAGATACCACGATTACTGTACCGCACATCTCTCCACATAATGATTGCTTGAGCAATGCGCCCTGGCGTTCAAACAAGCATATGTCGAGGGCATGTCCAGCTCTTCGCACAGTCGGTCCCCAATCGGACACGTCAACACCTCGTCAAGCCGCGCATCTAACGGGAAGCAGCCAGCCGTTGAAGATGACCGCAGCGATGAAGAGGCACTGTTGGCGAACGATCCACTAGATCCCGATTTACCTGAGCAGTACGCACTTCTTCCAACATCCCTCCGCTCACGATACTGAATTGCATCGCCTAGACTATCATTTAAACGCAAACCAAAGGCACCCGCTTCTTCATTCGGCTTCTCACGCTATTTCCCTTCGCCGCTTACGCCCTCCAGCAGTCGCGCATCGCCCTCACCACGATCTCATCGTACAACTCCATCAAGCGAACTTGACTTGAACTATCTCGAAACACCAGGCAGCGCCGGTGAACACACCCAAGACGCCAAAGATGCAAGCGGGTTAGATTGGCACGTTGAGGGGCCGGGCCGAAGGGTAGGCTACGACGATCTTACCGCCATCGACTGGATCTTTGAATATGCAAAGGAACGCCAGCGGCTGAGGTACCTCTACATAGGCACCAGCGGCATCTTGGGGCACGTGAAGCAGCTTGCAGATGCAAGTCAGGTCTGGATCATCTTGGTCGCCGCAGGCATACTAAGCGGAGGCATCGCCGCTTTCATTGACATTGCGAGCGATTGGCTTGCGGATCTCAAGACGGGATACTGTCACAATGTGGATGGAGACGGGCGATTCTATCTGAACAAGAGCTTTTGTTGCTGGGGAATCAATGAAGCACAGGCCTGTCACGATTGGGATTCGTGGGGCTCGGCTATGGGCATTGGGAGCGCTGGTGGAAGATATGTTGTCGATTATGTCTTGTTCATTCTCTACTCGGTGAGTGTCCACTGATCAACTGGATTGGAAGAACGAGAATACTAACAGCCACTTAGGTGATGTTCGCAGCATGCGCCAGCTTTCTAGTTCGGGAATTCTCTCCTTATGCCAAACACAGCGGTATACCAGAAATCAAAACTGTTCTCGGTGGGTTCGTTATCCGGCATTTCCTAGGCGGCTGGACGCTAGTCACAAAGACAATTGGCTTGGTAAGTAGCCTCGCAAGAAACAACTCCTGGATTACTAGCTAACATGGCCAGTGTCTGGCAGTCGCATCAGGTCTGTGGCTGGGCAAGGAAGGTCCCTTGGTACACGTAGCGTGCTGCTCGGCGAACCTCTTCATGAAGCTATTTAGTAGCGTAAACGGCAATGAAGGTCAGTATTTTCCGCTCGTCATTTGTTACAATCCATTGATTTGAGTAGCACGGAAACGAGAGGTACTCTCAGCTGCGGCTGCAGCAGGTATTTCAGTCGCTTTTGGTGCACCTATAGGCGGTGTACTCTTCAGCCTTGAACAGCTGTCGTACTACTTTCCAGACAAGACCATGTGGAGCAGTTTCGTATGCGCCATGGTAGCCGCCGTCACACTACAAGCATGCAACCCCTTCCGCACCGGCAAGCTTGTCTTGTATCAAGTCACTTATCACAGTGGATGGCACGACTTTGAGCTCTTGCCCTTTATCTTTCTCGGAATCTTGGGTGGTCTTTTTGGAGGCTTGTTCATCAAGCTTAACATGGGCGTTGCTGAGTGGCGAAAGAACAGACAATACCTCAAAGGCCCTGTGAGGGAAGTTGTCATCGTGGCATTCGTGACGGCCCTGATCAACTTTCCCATCAAGTTCATGCGCGCCCAAGCTTCCGAACTAGTGCATATCCTTTTCGCTGAATGTGCTGATCTCACCGAAGATACGCTGGGCCTCTGCAAATCTGGTAAAGCAAACACTGGAGTAATCGCTTTGTTACTGGTGTCTTCGGGATTGGGCATCATACTAGCAGGCTTCACATTCGGTCTGCAGATTCCAGCGGGTATCATTCTTCCTTCCATGGCCATTGGCGGTCTCTTTGGTCGTGCAGTGGGGCTATCTGTGCAAGTAGTCCAGGGTGCTTGGCCGTCCCTCTTCTTCTTCAGCTCCTGCGAACCTGATGTACCTTGCGTGACCCCAGGAACGTATGCTATTATTGGAGCAGCATCGGCGCTTGCGGGCACCACACGCATGACAGTTTCGATTGTGGTCATCATGTTTGAGCTGACTGGGGCTCTTACGTATGTTCTACCCATTATGATTGCAGTCATGATCAGCAAATGGACTGGTGACGCCATCTCCCCACGGGGCATTTATGAGTCCTGGATACATTTTAAAGGGTACCCTTTCCTCGACAATCGCGACGACAACGGTAGCTCGATTCCAGATGTCAGTGCAAGCCATGTCATGACACGCATCGAAGACCTGACGGCCATGACAGCAACCGGACACACTATTGGGTCGCTGCGCGAGCTTTTGTCTCAACATCGGTTCCGTGGGTTTCCCGTGATTGACAACAGTCGTGATGCTCTGCTGTTGGGTTACATATCCAGAACTGAACTACAATACGCGCTTCAGACTGCCCTGACGCCTCCTCGGAACCTAGCGCCTGAAACAGAAGCGTACTTTGCCCACCAGCCCCTCTCCGACCCCACGACTTCCCTCGATCTCCGGCCGTGGATGGACCAAACGCCCATGACACTACATGCCAAAGCCAGCTTTCAGCTCACAGTATCCATGTTCCAGAAGCTCGGGTTGCGATATGTCTTGTTCACGGATCGAGGCACACTCAAGGGGTTGCTTACCAAGAAGGATGTCTGGTACGTCATGGAAGGCATGGAGGAAGAGCGTGAAGACGATGGTAGAGAGGGGCTCGGAGATGAGAGACAAGAGGATGAAGAGGATGAGCAGAGTGACCTACTGGACACGGCGGAGGATGAGCACGCAGGCTTGATTGGTGCCCATGGTAGATAGGGAGCAGAAAATGAGATTTGACACCGTGTCTAGCACCTTCTATGCTGGTGGGCTTGAAGAAAAAAAGGGTCTCGATCTCTGCTGGATTGTCATGCGGTGATATCACCGCATGTCGCGCATGCGGTGTAGGCCACGCCGGTGGGGGATTGCTCGTTTGGCAGGTTGGCCGTTGATCAGGGCCACGGGGAGGGCTTCCCGCCAGGAACACAAGGCAAATCAATAAGCGAAGCTCTCACCGACAGTGACGCTACGACCAAAGCATACCGTCGGCCTCGGACTTGGTGCGACGTGTCGTCCGGCTCTTGAGGAGTGCAGAGAGTGGAGTGGATACAATGCAGTGCCAGCTGCATGGCGTGGTCTGTGCAGCGCAAGACTCGGCTGGCCAATCATAGGCGAGAGGGTGGGTGTGGCCGCAAGGGGCTTAGCGTCATGGCAGTGCCGCGGCTTGCTGCTTGGACCTGCATCCACCCGCCCTTAACATCCGGCCTCGCCCATTCAGACTCCAGAGCCTTCTCTCCCCGCCGCCCCGTCTGTGACTCGGCCTTTGTTTGTCCCAGTACACTACACTACCCCCGATCCCCTTCCCTTACACTCGTTTCACTGTCAAAGAACAAACATCGACACCCGCCATGGATGCCTTGATCGTCTAACGTCAAAGAAGCACGGAGCGGCTATGACTAGGCCTTGGCATACGTCGCGATCCGGCAGACGACGTGAATCGCGCTGAAAGAACACCAACGCTTGCACGCGATAGCGGCGCCTCGCCAATCATCTTTGCCAGATCTACACCATAATAACTCTTCCCACCACGCCCACACCATGGCCCACGCGACCGACCCAGAGCGCAGGAGCAGAAGGAAGCATTCGCATTCGTCATCCAGGGCTTCGAGGACGCGTTCCTCGTCCAAGAAGCCTCATGTTTCGCCTCCCGTGCCAGACATGTATTTGCAAGACCATGCACCACCGGTCCAGGCTACCCCTCAAAGCCAACCCCAGTATATACCACATCAGCGCTCCTATTCCCAATCTACTGTTACATCCCCGCCATTATACCACAGCTGTTCTGCGAGCCCGCCCGAGCGCTCAGATTACGGCCAGATGCCCGGAGCCTATCCTCAAGATGTGCCGCGGTATTGGTCTCCTCCACCACAGCCTGTTCAACCTTATGCCAGCCAATCCACGATCCGCTTTGCTTCCCCACCGCCTCCTGAGTCACGCGGCCAGGGTCCTTTCCAGCAGCAATGGGACAGTCTTGACCGCATGGCTACGAGGTCTTTTACCAATTTGCGTGACACGGCTGGCAAGGGGATGAACAAGCTGACTACCAACTGCATCGAGCGGCCCACGGCTGCTGTCGCCACCAAGAGCATGCAGACTTTGTGCCGTGGGGCAGCGTTATACGATGTCATTACCTCAAAGTTCGACTCTGTTATTACTAGCATCGATGACGAACAGTTCAGCGGTAAAGAGCAAGATTTGATGATGGAGTTTGGCGACCAGATGGACTACGAGGAGCCCGTGAAAACGAGCCCGCCGCTTGGCGGAGGTAGACGTCATGGTCGGGACGAGGTTTCTCCCAAGCCTAGTAGTGACAAAGGATCAAACCATTTCTCAAAAGTATGGCTTTACTCCAACTCACGCCTGCCGCCGCATCTACCCCCTTTTAAAGTGTATCTCCCGACGTATCCCTTGTTGTGCTTGGCGGCAACGTACTCTGAAAAGGCGTACCTACCTCCCGGTACCAAGAAGAGTTCTGAAATGGAGACGCATATCCCTGCCGACTGGCGTAGCGGTACCAAAGCCATGGTTCTAAAGTCTATACCCGTCGAAGAGCTGAACACGATCGTGTTTGCTATTCGTGGAAGTCAGACATTCATGGATTGGGCCGTCAACTACAACTCTGCGCCAAGCAGCCCGGCCAAGTTTCTCGATGACCCGGGAAACTTGTGCCATGCGGGGTTTCTCTATGTCGCAAAAAAGATGATCAAGACAGTCGCAGAGCGGCTCAAGGTCTTGCTACAAGAGAATCCTGCGCGCTCTAATTGTAGTCTGCTCATCACCGGCCACTCCGCAGGCGGAGCGGTCGCCGCGTTGCTATACGCGCACATGATGAGCACCAAGGTTGAGTCTGAACTCAGCTACCTCACCAGCTTCTTCAAGCGGGTGCACTGCGTCACTTTTGGTGCACCGCCAGTCAGTCTGCGGCCGCTCAAGAAGCCCGAAGACAAGCGGCACCGAAAGAGTCTTTTCTACAGCTTCATCAACGAAGGTGACCCTATACCGAGAGCTGATAAGAGCGTGCTCCGAAGCCTGCTCAAGCTGTATGCCAGTCCTGCACCTACCATGGCCTCGAGCTCTGGCTCTGCAACGGCGTCGTCGTCCAGAACCAATGTCTCGCGCTCACATTCTTCATCACCGCCAAAATCCAGATCCAAACACGGCTTTGCTGCACGACTCTCACGGGGATCGAAAATCTCGTTGGAAACAAACAACACCCAATCGTCTTCGTCATCTTCGCTACCCGCTTGGCCAATCCCACCCTGTACCTTGTCGCCTGCCGGCCGACTTGTTGTATTGAGGCAGAGAGTAGGGACCAGGAACGAGGACGACGTCGAAGCTGTGACGGTGGACGATGAAATGCTGAGAAAAGTCGTATATGGAGATTTGCTCAAGCATCAGATGGCGACTTACAAGAAGCGCATCGAGGGTGTTGCTGTTCGCGCCGTTACCGCAAACGGTGTCTGAGATTGCCAAAAAAAAGACTTTTCTTGACGAATTTGTATGCCTCACGAATTACATGATTACGAATCTTTTTAGAAAAGAAAATGAAAAAAAATATGTCCGAGTATACTCGTCTTAAATCTACTTTTGAACAGGATACGTGATCAGTGTCATAAGCGCAATGTGCAATTCGGCTCGTGGGCAACATGCAAATTGACCATTATCCTTATGCATCAATGATATCTCCAGAAAAAAACAGTCCTTTTTGCAACATCAACACTCATCATGAAGATAGATTCCTCAATCGAAAGAAAGAACCAACAGTGGTATACTCAATCTATACATCTCTAGCCTAAAAAGACGCTTCTCCTGCAGCCTCTACGCCATGATTAAATCATACGCCGCCTTTGTGCTCATAAGCACCAGCACATAATGTGCTATAATGCCTGCCGCACCATAATACCTTCCCTTCCCCCCACTCTCCGCACTCCTCGTATACCCGACCGAATAAAACACACGATTGACACTCCACGCGACGCCCAGGGCCGCCGTCGCCATGGGGAACCTCAGCCCAGAAACCAGCATAGCAGCGAGCGCAGTAGTGTGGTTCTCGCCAAAGTTCTGGTGTGCGCGCTGCGCAGCGTTGAAGGCGAGCATGGCGGATTTGGAGGCGGGCGACGCGGTTTGGACTTGTTCGTATGACGCGTATTCGAAGGGGTACGGGATCTTGGCTGCTCTGCGGAAGGAGCCGACGCGCGCGCCGAGCCAGACGCCGACGAAGAAGGTGGAGACGGCGGCGCCGAGGACGTAGCTGGTGGGGAAGGGTTAGCTGTGGGTGGAGAGGTGAGGGCTGAGGGATGGGGCTTGTGGGAGTTGGTGTGTGTAAGAGTTGGGGAAACGGAGGAGAGGGGGGAGGGGGGGCAATTGGATGATGGATACGTACCCGTACTCGTCTGGAACCTGGATAATGGCCATGATTTCAGTCGGTTTTGGTGTTGTTGGTGTATCTCTTCACAGTCGTCTATTCGTTGCGTAGTCGAGTTGCCCTTTCCAAAATCTTGTAGAGAAAAGAAAGTTGTTGGCAATCAATATTGGGTAGCCAATTCGGTCCTTCTTATACGTCTCTTTTAATTGCTTCTTTTGGAGACGCTGGATCGATGTAGAAATCGGTGGAATGTTGTGGCTCTGAAAGGGATGGGTGGGAAAGCTACCTGTTCAGTAGTTGTGTTACGCGACCAGTTTCAGCGGGGCTGCGGGCGCTAGTTTCCCCGACTCGATGCTAAACAGCAAGGCTCCATCATGCGTTCGGTGCAACATTCTTGCCGATTGCTGCGGTACAGCTATGGTACGGAAAAGAATTGTAGTACAGTGGTCTGCATTGTTGGGATTACACGTTGTTCACAGCGTCGCGTGCTGCGTGGCTGGACGGGTAGAGTGTGTAAGCCGTGCCCGTCGGACAGAAAGTGTTCCCATTGTGAATTCAGGCGGCCAGGCAGAGTCGAGAATTGCGAGATTTTGTGTCACTAGGCAACTTGGTTATATCATCCAGCCGTCTTGTTGTAAGAATATGATTTGTTCAATGTGCTCAAGGGTGTCTTGTAGAAGAAAGTGGTTGGTGTAGGTGAAGAGTTGGTCACTTTTAGAAGAAGAAAACAAACATGAAAAATGGCGGCGTTTGGGATTAAATTGAGTTCAGAGACAAGGCTGGGCATTGGATGTGGGTGTATATCGTGATTCCTCGGCTCAATGACGAAAGCCTTGCTGACTGAATCCGAACATGGGATCGATAACGTGGTGAAGTTCGAACGGACAAATCCGGACTTGCTCTCTTTGGTGTGACATTGTAGATGTATTCATTTGAGCCAGGCTAATTCTCTACTCTGCTTGATCAAACAAGTTTATCCTCTTCTCGGACGGCATACGCAGCTACCGCGTAGTATGATCTATGCTTCAAGCTTTCACGACAGATGGCCTCGTCTTCTTATCCTCTACTACCTGTGATTCCCGACTCTTCTAGTGCCTCCATAGTACCTTGGAAATCCTGTCGCTTGTCAGCTTCTATTCCGTCTGGGATCTTGCTCACCCCAGAAAGTGTACTTACGGGTAGTGCAGCAAGCAAACATATCAAATTTCCTGCAACAAAGATGGCCCATGAAGCAGACGCCTGGAAAATTAGTAGCTTCAGGTACTTCCACGGTGTCTCTGTTGAAATGTGAGTGTACATGTGAACAACTGCAATTGGTAAGGCGAGGATCATTTGGGCAATGTGTCGACAAGTGGAGAGAAATTTCAAAAAGCCAGGGCTGTAGTTGATATCTTGAACTCGACGCTTGGGCGACTGAACGTGTAGCTGGAAGCCGCGAATGATGCATAGAAGAATGGCGGCGGCTGCAACGTTGAGAGGAGTGTAGTAGCGAAGTACAGCAGAGCATTCAATCCCCCTGTCGAGCAGGCGGCTACACCGTCGCTTCATATTCTTATTCGTCATAGAAACAGACGCTATCCATCGCGCTATATGTATGATGCTCTGCGAAGTCATGTACTGGACACAGGCGAAGGGTGCGGAGTGAAGTATAGCTTTGGTAGCAACCGTCATAGGGGAGCCATGGGTGTTGCGGACGAGTTTGCTCAGGGGTTTGGCTACTGGATTTCCAGTTGTGCTGTCGGCAATCTGGTAATGGTATTTCTGGCGAGTTCGTCGGGTGACCCAGAAGCAAAATGTGTCGTAGACTACAGAGTAAACCGCGATAAGGAGGAGGGAGAGAAGGGTGTTGTTGATGATTGTGGTAAACTTCAGTGTGGTGTACAAGACAGGCTCTGCGACAAGGTTGGTTAATTGTAAATTGCGAGGTAAAGCGTATAGGTATACTTTCTTGCCATAGATCACTCCACACCAATCGTGTGGAGGAATGTTCGTGAGCCATGTCAATCGTGAGCAACGGGAACGAATAGGGTTGATCGAGATTGTGGCGAATGCAGAATTGGGTAAGTCGATGGTTTTTATGTTTGTTTGCGAAAGTAAACCAGAGGTCAAATACCCCCAGGCAACTACGGGTCTTCTCTTGTTTACACGCAATCACGGCAAGTACGTCATTGATTACGGATTGAGTCCTAACTCCTTCACTTTCACCAGTCTATTCTCGCTCATACATGCAAAAGTGAAACCTGATACCCTGCTCCTCAATCCCACCTTCCTTAAGGTTCTCTCCCGTAAACTCTTGAACCTCACCCCTGCTGGCATTCCTCCATATCGTTGTCTCATCCAAATTGACATGAAAAAAGGTATCGCAACCAAACTCTTTCTCGATCTTAGTAAGCAACACACGCTTCGTCTGCGGAAGTTCAAGCGCCGTTCGGTATATGCTAGCCCCACCGATGACAAAGATTCTATCAATTTCGAGGTCCGTAGATGGAAAATTGCTCTTGTCCTCACGCTCAAGCTGAGCAATGGCGTCGAGGATACCAGAGCACACAAGTGGACCTTCGACTTCTGTCTTCTTTTCTAGCTTGCTTGCAAATTCTTCTGGCTTCGATGTGATCACTATGTTAAGGCGATCCTTGAGAGGCCGGAATTTAGGCGGTATGCTTTCCCATGTCTTGCGACCCATGAGTACAGCATTTATTTTCCTACACCCTTCTGCTTGGGCAGAGGGCGACGTACGCTTCGTCACTCGTGCGAAGAAGCCCATTTCCTTTTTGAGCTGTGGCCAAGGCAAGACGCCATCCTTTCCTATGCCGAGACTCGGCGTGGCAGCAAGTATCAAAGTGAGTGTTGGAGGTTTAGGTGGCATAGAAGATGATGCGTCTTGTTCCTGGACGGTTGAATTTTTCTTTCGTGTAGTCGATGTATCCAGATTGACGGAGGGATGCTCGTTAGACATTGCGTGGCGTCTCCCAGAACCGAGATGACTCTAGAATATCAGAGACAATTGAACCTAACGTCGAGACGAGAATTAAGCGGAAGACATTGACGCGGGTCGTCATATCGACGTGAAAGACATGCGGGGCCAAACGCGCTAAGTAAAGCGACGCGAAGGAACGTGACTTTCAATGTCAGTCCTACCTGCCAAACATACCATCTAGACATACCTAGCCATGCTCACAGAAACAAGACCATGGAAGAACATGAAGTGACTTCGATGACGAGTTGGCATTCCCGAACGAAGACTACGAGATATAAAATACACAGGCCGGATGATGCCCTTGATCATGCACAGAAAACCCAAACACCCAAACGCACGGTGATAGGCCCGACACACAGCGCTACATCATCCCATCATGCCACAGTCCCAACCCGTCTCGCTCGCCGGGGAGGGCGACGATACTGAACGCCTAGATAATTACACCTTTCGCAATGCCGCTACCCTATTGAAACACATTTGCAAGAAGAAGCCAAAAAAATCCCGTACGCACCCATTTCATACAACGTCGTCTGTGTCTCCTCGAGTTTCCAAATGGGTATCTTTTTAGGATTGTTTAAAGCGCATCGCGCTGCAGAAATGAGAAGCCTTTCCTTCTCCTTTGCAGCTCATCTTCATCTAAGAGCGGGGGCGTGCGATACTATTCGCCCGCGCCTCCCTCACCACTACTTTTTAGTGGAATGGACAACGAGATCTTCTTTGGTGTTCCACCACCATCCTTGCCTGCATTGACACTGGGCGACTTCCGGCGCAAGTTCCGCAGGCTTCCTGAGCTTGCGTTGCTTGATGTCGAAGCACGGCGCTTTGGACCTGCAGATGTGGAGATGCTTGCAAGAAGCTCATCCTCCTCATCCTCCTCTCTACGGCGCTTTTCGGATATACGTTCTGGCGGCGATCCTGCAGAAGCAGAGTTTGGTGATGGAGTGGTTTCTGGGGTTTGCGTCTCTGCTGAAATCTTGTGCACAGAGGCTGGCAGCCCGGTAGCGAGATCGTCCATGTCGGCATCATCTGCGTCGTCATCCGGGTAATTGACGAGGGGGCGCACCGGCGATGCTCCGTTGAGGGCAAGTTTGCCAGTAGTGGCAAGCTGTTCATCCTCATCGTCCGATGTGTTGAAGTATGCCTCCTCGTCCGCATCTACGTCCTTCAAGCCTTGACCCCACTTGCCACCATTGGCATTTGCGGCGTGTCGCGCAGGTGTGTCACTGTCCACACTTGTAAATGAATTGTCGAGTTCCTGAGTAGTGACTGGCTCATGGTTCTGGTCGTATTTGAGGACCAGATTTTGGAATGTATCGACATAGGTGACAGCTTGTAACCTCTCCCTGTATGTCTCGACCAGATGCTGAACAATCATCTTGATATTTTCGCGCCTGATGAATTCAAACAGCTCCAGGCACGCTGAGTTGAGGAGATTATCGCGAGGCATCGTATCGAATAAGATCTGCAAGATGGGTTCGAAGAGGTGATGTTGGATGATTTGCCGGTTATGTGTTTCGTCGTGGAAACCGAGAACAGTGCGGAAGTACTTGAGCGCAGCTGGGACAAGTCAGTAAGCAAGATAGAAACAATTGTGGAAGATGCTTACTGAGTTTCAAATGCTTTTCCGGACAGGCCATAAGTTGTGCTACCCGCATTGCGAGGCCTTCGGATAGAATGAAGTATTTGCTGCGGAAAGAATGTTGACGGATGAAGAAACAAAGAACCTCGACCAGGTGGGCGTATAACGACACTTCTTGCATGGATAAATCTTCCACTGAACAACGTTAGCCATCTTCGCCAACAAGGGCCAAGAATTCAACTTACTCGACTCGCGGCCCTCGAGATCTTTGAGAGGCTGGAAGAGTTTCCGTGCGGACTCGTCGTAGAAGTTTTGAATGAAAGAGTCAGTTTGCGGTATGGATGGAAGTTGGCCCCTCATCTTAGCAAGGAAGTCACTGTTAGTCCGCCCAAGCGCCTCTATCGACGCCGAGTTGGCATTGGGGTCCAGCAGAATCTTGATTGCATCTGCCATCTGCGCCTTGACCCCCAAGTCCACCTCGATCAGAAGTAACTCAATCAGGGTATCGGTAAGTGGCTTGGTCTTTTCCTGAATGGCCTTGAAAATGTAGCTGCGCACCATGAGAGCATCGTGATCGATCAAAGACACAAGTATGTCTGTTCCTGCTACTCGGACCGAAGCATCTTGGTGTTTGAGAGCAAACTGTATGACTTCCAGCAGGCCGCCACTGATGAAGTTTTGATAGAGCTGCGCCCTAACGTTTGCCTGCAAGCTCTTTGCTATGGCGCAACACTGCTGGATGAAGAGGACTGCATCCTTTTTCCTCGAGAGATTCTGCTCCTTGGGCGAGAAGATGCCAAAAAGCTCTTTCAAAAAGGGGCCGTTTGCTTGTAGGTGCTGGACAATGTCGACTTGGTGGAAGAAGATGAGGGAGTTGAGAACGCTAAAGGTGGGGTCGTCGAGGATGCGGGCGAGCACCACATCTTTGAGATACTGCAGGCGATAGGTGTAATGGATTTTCCGCTTGATATTCTCGTCCTCGATCTTGACAACCTCTTTAAATTTGGATTCGTCGTCGAGGTATTGTCGATGGTTGGCTTTGTGCAAGGGAAAATCCGGGTCGTCTGCAAGAAGTCAGCAAGCATTGAGGCAAGGTTGTATGTGGCGACACTGACATTCTAGGGCTCCAACCACTCCCAGAACAACGGGGTCTGTCACTACATATTCGATAATGGCAGTGTCGTTGAGTAGGATGAGCATCTTCATGATGCTGCATAGCCGGTGGAGATCCGATACGCTTTCGAGGTCTTCGGCCATGTCGACGAGCGGAATCAGTTTCGGTATGTAATCCTGAGCAAGGATGAATTTGGCGAGGGCTTCTCGCCCTCCTGGGGTAGAGTTTGCAGCGCGCATGTGGTTTTCAATCTCGTGGAGATTGCCGAGATCTGGGTTTGGGAGAAGTATGGGACTAATATGGTCCAAATCGTCTGAGAGACCATCGTCTGGGTCAGCATTAGCCTGCTTGAAGCTATATGGATGGGTGCAACGTACCCTGCGCTAAAGCCTGCAATCGCGATTGCACTTCGTTGACAAAGTCCCTGTATGGAATCAGCGCGTTGCTCAATTGACCGAGGCAGTGGATGCCTACCATATGCTGGCACAGCCCTCGGGCTCCTGAAAGCTGAGGGCCATGTCGGTGCCATTTTGCTCAGTCCATACGATGAGAGTATCTGTGGCTGATTAGCTGCCGGCTTGTGTTTGGGTAGCGCATGGGCACGCGCATACCTTGCTGTTTCTGATAGCCATCATCCTTGGAGATGCGCGTTTCGAGGAGCTGTCGCGACTGATCGTCCTCGGACAGAACTACAATCCTTGCTTCCTCCTGCTGTCGAGTGAGGCCAGTTAGCATGTGTGAGCGGCAGATATGGGCGTGAGCGTAGGCATGGACATGAACGCAGGCGTGGGCGTGGGCGCAATGGGGCTACACGTGCAGCGGGGAGGTGTTGTGGCGAGGGGTGGAGAGACGTACATTTGCTACGACGCCCTTGCAGAAGCCGGTGCCTCTGTCGAACCAGTCATTGTTCTTGAGCTCGTAAACTTTGACGCGCTTCCGTTCGCTCGCCGGTGGTGGTGCGACGGTTGCCATAGCCGGGGGCGGCGTGTCGACAGTCTCCGGCTAGGGCAGAGGACCCTCCGGGGGGACGGCGCGCTGTCGCGATGGCTTGCGCAGGAGGGCGGGGGAGTGTCGGCGATGGGGGGAGATGGGGGGCGGCGTGGTGTTGTGGTGGATGCGGTGCTGGCAGATGCGGGTTAGGAGGCTCGGCGGCGCTTGTGGGCTGGCGCAGCGGCGCGGCGGCGGGGACGCGACAGACGAAGACTCGACGATGGGCCAGCGTGGGCGCGCAACAGTAAGCCGGGGAGTCTGCGATGGCGGCGTGACAGGCAAGGTGATCAGCCTCGGACACTTTTGCAGGCGCGTCGTGGGTCGCAAAGTGGAAGCGGGAGAGCACAGGGCCGGGCTTGGGCACAGTGCATGCACTAAGATAAGAGCCTAGACCCGAGTGGCGGCACCAGAGCCTCAACACCACGCTGAACCCTGGGGATAGCGGCGAGGGCACGAGGGCACGAGGCGGCGACGGGTTGCGGGTTGCGGGTTGCGGGGGAGCTTTTGCAGCTGTCCCAGCGCTGCGAGCGTATGGGATGAGTGCAGCTGTCGCCGCCCATGGGCAGATACGCGCGCTCGCCTCACTGACGCAATCATCATGCCCTTGGCGCTGCTGCTCATCAACACCACGCCGTGCTCGTTGATGTCGCTGTATGTGCACAATGTCTGTTTCTATGTACACTCACTCCACACGTGCCGGTGTGTACATGGCATGGACAGCGTCCGCCTGTCGCTGGTCACGTTGCCGCACCCACGCACCCACGCACTGTGCGTAGAGTACCATCGTGTACTGCCCACGGCAAGAGCAAGAGCAATAGCAGCTGAGCAGCCACCAAAGAAAAAAAAAGGATGCAGCCTGTGTGTGGTCCGGCCACTCCGCTCCTCATGGCCAATCACTCACACTCTGGCGCCATTGCAACTCACCTCACCACCATCCAATATTCCCACGCCGCCCCCAGATTCCCCTGAGATATTGTCATGACGTCCCCGGCCAAGCCGCGCGATCGGCTTGCCCGGCCCGCTCTGCATGGACGCAGTGCTTGTGCTGCAAGGCTGCGGTCCCAGTCGAGATGCAGGTATTATCCGTCGTA
The DNA here is from genome assembly GCF_000523455.1 of Bipolaris oryzae ATCC 44560. Lineage (NCBI taxonomy): Eukaryota > Fungi > Ascomycota > Dothideomycetes > Pleosporales > Pleosporaceae > Bipolaris > Bipolaris oryzae. The sequence goes on along the minus strand of NW_006911353.1, from coordinate 13,398 downwards.
CACATGTCCTTGGATAGTAGTGCTAATATAGCCGCAAAAGCATCATCACCATCATCATCACCATGGTCAAACATTATCCAAAACACCCTTGACGGGCTGGAGCCGCCTGGCCTGGTGCACTGGCGAAAGCACGTGTGCATCCATCATGTATTGGCAAGCCATTCACCTAGTACACATGTACTCAAATACGTACCTACCTACGTAGCCATGTAGTGCACATACACTACACATGCAGTGTAGTGCAGTCTATACATGGCGACTCGTCACCAAAAGCATGCCATTGCCATTACCCCGGCTGGCGTCATGGCGAGCCCGGCCTCTGGCCAAGTGCTTCCCCATACGTACCACGACATACAACGACATCCATGCGCCATGTCCATCTCGCCAGCCGCTGGACCATTAGGGCAAGCCTGAGCACGACGGATACTATGGACTCTGTTCTTTTTGGTCCGTCTGGGGCCTCGCCGTGCAGAAGCAGGCGGTAGCTGCGTGGGGGCAGCCAATGGCCAGGCATGCCGCACGGCGCCACACGCACGCGGTCATTGCCGCATTCGTTTTCGCATGGCTGGTGGTGCGGCCAGATTCATTTCCCTTGTATTTGCGAGCTGAGCTATGCTGGTCGGGCGCCAAGCCGTCGTGGGTCGTTATCTTCGCTTGCTAACTCTATTCAGCCCTCCAGCCTGCGCCTCGAGCATCGGTGCCGTATCTGAAGCGCTAGAAGCAGCGGCGCATGGATGCAAACCCAGTTACCACGCTATCCAAGCGCGACCCGCCCGTCTGTTGAGACATGATTATCCACTATAGATTAGACGGCCTGCTCCCTTGAGCTGTCTCTTGCAGTCCCGCCTGCTCCGGTTCTGCATCCATCCTGCACCGTACAATCTTGCCCATAGCAATAATAATGTCGAATCTGTCTGTCTTGACCCAACCACAAAGCACATGTACCGAGCCTTTCCCCCCCGTCGTCCTCACAAAGCCATCCAGGCCAGTCTCTGCGCCTTGTCCCAACTTTTCAAAGCCCATAGCAGCCGACCCTCTACCGACAACCGATTCAAAGTCTGTCAGCGCCGACCAAGTCCAGGCCAGACTCAAGGCTCACCGGAGATCTGTCGGCGCCCATGAAGTCCAGGCTAGAATCCAAGCTGCAAGAAGGAGCTTGACTGCTGCACAACCCCCAACTGAAGCTTTTCAACGCAAACTCGACCAGTCTTCTGATCTCATCCACCCAGCATTGCGCGCCAGGAGCGGAGTGACACCAAATGGCGACCGTGCTCGTAGTCTCAAGTCGAGAAGCAAGCAAGATCAATCCATCGACGCAGTCATACGCCGCTTGTCTGCCGAAATCGATAGCGGACAGCTGAACCTCGCCAGAGATGTGCCTCCAGTGCCTGCGTTGCCTGCATTTCACTCGCCTGCATCCGATCGTCCGCGATCATATCAACCCGCAAGTAGCAGGTCTTCTGTGACAAAGAGGCGAAGTCCGCTTTCGATTGTGTCATCTGCAGACGGTACGTAGGGCAAACTCAATTCTACGCGTCATATTGGACTGACAGTTGCAGACTCCGAGGAAACCCCATGCCATACCTCTGAACAGACGTCGACGCAAACATCCAGGCAGACATCGAGGCGAACCTCTACCTCAGCCTCTTCTCGTACGCATCCTTTCCCCGTCACTCTATGAAATTACTCACACTCCACACAGAAACCTCCAAATCCGACGACGGTAACGATCTGGAAGATGACGACAAGCCCGCAAAGATACGAGTGATCAGTCTGGAATCCCACAAAGCAGGCCAGGCCCAACAGCAGCAACAATCCGCACGTCAGTCCTCGCCTTCATCATCATCATCATCATCATCACCACCAACCATCTCCCACTCCAAACCCCAGCGAGTTAAGAGCCGCAGCCCGTGGCATACAATCTCGCGACGGCGAATACTTTGCTTTGTTTAACGACTACCCATTTTGCACCATGTTTTTTGTTTTGTTTTTCCCATGTCCATGTACATACAAGGCCGTGTAGGCCACAAACAGATATTCCCTTGAGTGTTTCTTTTTATGGTCATAGCGGCGCGCAGTACTTATACTCGGCCTTGTTTTGGCGCTGGTTTGGTTTCTGCATCATGGGCCTGTTGGATTTTGAGCGACTACAGGGGGGCATAAATAGCGCGGGAGTTTTGGCGTTTTCCTACGTGTTCCAGTAGGCGAGATTACTGAGCGTTTTCTGTCGCCAATGCTGACGAGTAGCTACACACACACATATATGGATAGATGGCACGCACGCAACAATGCACATGTCGGCAATTGCACAATCCGCATTGCCTCGCTTAACGCAGTTGTCCTCGACGTAGACTCTGATAGCGCTTTCGGAGTATTGGCGCAGCTGAGGGCACTTTATCAGTAAGTACGTGTCCCCTGTTCTGGAATTGGGGCTTGCTAGACCCATGCAAGCCACCAGCCACACACGGGACGCCTTCCGAACCCGGCTACGATGATAGCATGCTGCCAAATCCAGCCTGACGATGGGCCAATTGCAGCCAAAGGTACCATGACAGCCGCCTCGAATAGGCTAGAGGTTGGTGTCAGGGTGCGGCGTTCCCGAGCCCATCGCGAGGCCAGACAGCCACGCAAAGGAGAACGTGCTCACGGCTGCAGCTTGCCAAGTTTGAGTGTTCAAGTGCGTATCAACATGGGCCTGAAAAGGGCACGTTTGGCACCAAAGCATCGGCAGTTGGGCCAAATGCCGAAGCGCTTCACAAATGGTCTGCCGACGCAAAAGCACGCAAAAAGTCCCTTGGCCGCCGTGCATGTGGGCGGAAACTGGTTCGGGGTCTCTGACGGCGGTGCACGCGCAACACAGACTAGCACATGGTGCCGACACGCGACCCGCTCGAACGTCCGTTGAACGTCCGCAACAACGTTTGACCTAGCGGCAAAAATCCCCTTTCCGCGAGCTTTCGATGCGCCCAGCAAATGGGTACGTGACGCTCCGAGAGTTGACTCGCTAGTGATTTGTCAAACTCTCCACCTCTTTGCCGAGCACACATGAGCGGGACTACTGGCAGACACATAGCGCCATGTTTCCCATGACCTGGTCTAGAGCACTATAGCCGGGGATTAAATGGGCTAATTCTACGGTCCCAGATTCGCGACACACCAGGAACCCTGTAGCACGTCATGTCCAGGAACAAGTCAGTAGTGCATTACGACAACTGGATTTGACCAAAATGCCACTAAGACTGCTATGGTGAATCAAGCAAGCCATCAATTGGCATCATCTCACGCATTTCGGGTCATGTGTCCTTGTTTTAAAAAAAAAGCAAGATATACTGTGTATTGCTGATACGAAAGCGAATGCAGCCGCCCCCCACAGCTGCATGATCAGCCCTGCCCGGCGCACGAACCATGAAAATCCCGAATGCTTGGTGAGAATCACCACAGCGATGCGCACAGACCTCCTTTGGGTCTGCTATCGATAAGGACGTGAGCTTGGCAACCGTGACTGACTGGAGCTCCTTCCTGTCATACTGCACACTCCATCCTTACGTCTCTTGTGTCCCAATACGCCACCATGAACCCGTCAGAGCGCACAAAAGAGGCGCTCCTCGGTATGTTTCCCCAGCCTTTTCCCCGCACCAGCGCGGGGCTAGTGTAGCAAAACAACCTGGTCGCCCAAGTCATCATATCCCTAAACACCTCGAATCGAGCACTTGCTGATGCTACCCTAGCAAAGACAGAAGCATTATGCAAGTCAATTGTGGACAACCGTAGAGATGACCCCTGGGGCGGTGATGGCTACCTATCTACCATACTCCGCACTGTCAAGATGCACGAAGCCACTGAATACTCGTCGGTACTAAATAAGACCGAGTATGAGCCTGTGCTGGATTACTCAACCTCGGCACACAAAGAACTGATGATCAAAGAACAAAGCGCTGCATTGGTAGGTCATGTGCACGCGATTTTGTTCCAAGCATTGCTAACACCCATGAATAGATCAAGACCGCTCAGGACATCTCGACCCTCATTCGTGATTTACAGGAACTCTGGCTCTTTGGTGGTCTTGATACCCTCGCCGATCCTGCGGATGAAGAGGCAAACCGCAAGAAAGCCTTAGCGGTTGCGGAGATGATTGAGACTTTAGCAAAACAGGGGCCCGCTGACGTGCGAAAGAACGAAGCCAGACTAGTCAAGGAGGAGCCAAATGACAGAGGAGACTCATGAACATGGCGGCATCTAACACTCGAGTGGATGACTCGTCAAAGCCAAAGTAGGATGAGAAGGCGATTCGAGAACTCGCTCTACAACCCCCCCCCCCCCCCCAAAAAAAAACACGTGGATTGCGGGGTTACAGAGTCAACACGTAGCCGCATGAATGTGTGTCGCATGGCGCAGGTTTCCCAGCTAGAAAGGCAGTCCAGGCAGCTGCCATTACGAATGACCTATAGACATAGATGGGTAGTATGGTGAACGGAGTGACCTCCCAGTGGCCAAGCTCATATTACCTAATAATAGTCTGCCACCACTGATTTAGGTATACCATCGTTCTGTCGAGGTAAACTAACCATCTTGAAAGGCGTGGTGATTGTTGCTGCTATTGAAATGCAAATCTTCTGCCCAGCGCTTTGGAAGGGTTATTGAATCAAATGAGATGCAACGGCATCAACTGCAAATCTACAGTGCATTCATAGACAACATCTCAGGTTTTTGAAACAGACTCTGTGCGTGTGTATTGCCCAAGCACTATACTATGGCTCTGACATCATACACACCTGTTAGCCAGGCCGTTGGGAAGAGTTTAAAGTTCTCGGGTTCAGGCTAGTGAAGATGTGTCAAGCCTTCCCCCTTCTCTATTCCCCCTTTAGACCAGACAAGGTTTAGACTTGATCGGCTGGAACTTGCACTTGTCGCCCGCGGGATCTCCGGTGAGATAAGCCTTGCTCCGGTGCTAACGTGACTGTTGTTGAGATCCAGAAGTAGCACCGTGGCGTTTGTGGCTGCTCGCAAGGTGGAGATTGAGTGGGCATGTGTGGGCAGGGGGGTGGGGGGAAAGAAAGAAACAAGGTAGGACTTGTAACACAAATGATCAATAGGCGGGTAAAATAGCCATGGTAACACAAGATTCAATTCAATAGATAGATACCATGTGCGATATTGACGCCAATCCCAAACCACGCAGAGCCCCAATGATGCATTGCACAACTCCCGTGCCCTGCTACTCGTCTACCCTAATCTTCATGCCAAACTCATTCAGCGTATTCACGTATTCGTCACCTAGCGTCGCCGGCGTCAAAATACCACCTCCCAGCCTCCCAGCCTCTGTCTGGTCAAGCTTCCCCCTGAGCATTAGCTTGGCAGCCGCACTCAACGTAATGGCCGTCGCAACATAGCCACCATGAGCGACTTCTAGATTCGCGACTACCTTTTTCCCATCTTCGGTGCAGCCTACGCCACGGTAATGCATAAAGTCCTTCTTCATGCTTTCCTTGGACGGTCCTTGGCCCGGGCTGGGAATCACCATCTTGAACAGCGGCTCCACGATCCATCTCGTTGGGGGGAAAGCGAGTAAGACGGAGATGGAGGTAAGCACCACCTTCTGGGCGAGACCAACAAAAAAGCTTGGTGCGCGCGCGTACTCGTTGAAGCGGAATCGGGGGCCATATTGCAATGTTTCGTCGCCTGAGGATTGGTACAGACCCCATGAGCGGTGTGCAATGCATTCATCAACGGGAGCCATCAGTCCCGTGGTTTGAACACCACCCAGCTCGGGAATCATCTTCAGGCCAACAAGACTGTAGGGAAAGCTTCCTGCAGGCGGCGCAGCAACCTTGTCCGCCTTGACCGGCGACAACGAGTACGGATGCATTGATTTGGCTAAATGGCTGAGCGAATAGTTTTTGAACAGCTCAAGCATGGTAAGCGAGGTGCCGCCACTAATTCCAGACTTGAATCTGTACAGCGTCATGATGGCGCGCTCGCATGCGGCATTGTACCGCTTGCGCACCTCTCGCGCAAGCACGTACGCCATGATGCCTGCAGGAACAGAGTCAAGACCGCACTCTGGGATGATGATGGTCTTGTTCTTTTGAGCAAGCGCGTCGTACTTTGCAACCATATCATAGATCCAGGGCACCTCGCCCGTTGAGTCGAGGTAGTGCGTGCCGTTGTTGACGCAGGCGGCGAGGACGGGTTCGCCATAGTGCATGAAAGGGCCTACGGTTGTGATTACGAGTGTAGTCTTTTTGGCAAGTGTTTCGAGTTGAGATTGTTCCAGCTCGCAGATTTCGATGGCTGGGAAACCGTCAGTTTTCTTTTTCTTTTTCTTTTCTCCTCTCTTTCTGTCGGTCACATGGTTTTGTCGCCACGGGACATTTTCGTCACGTACCTGGCTCTTTGCGATCTGGCCTCAGTTCGGAAAATTCCTTGACAACGGCCTGTAACTTGTTTGCATTGCGCCCCGCGATGGCCCACCTAAGGTCATCAGGCAGATGTGTCGTGATCCATTCGGCGACGAGTTTGCCCGTGTATCCAGTGGCTCCAAGCAGCACCAATTCGTACTGACGCGACTCTTGAGCCATTTTGCTGTAAAAGAAAATTGTTTGCTTTTTTCTCACTCTTAAAAACAAAAAATTTGAATGGATAAATGATGGGAATCGAGTGGTGAAGGGAGGTGGTGTTATATCAATAGGAGCAAATTTCACATTCACGACTACGACTACCCTCATCGGACATGACCCTTCTTTTGGTATGCTCTGAGGTCATGCCGAGGTAACCAGGCGCCGGCATGAGCGATGTCATCCCTTTTTTTGCAGTGCATTCTTCTCAACAGTACGATACAGGCAGCAAATGCAACGTCCTGTGTGAAAACACCAGAATCTAGCGACGCGATGCACGATATGTCTGTGTGCAGCATGGCTCGAAAAAGGGTAAGGCTGAGGGTGTGTCCAAGTGTACCTGGCAACAATGGTCCATGTCACAAGCGGTTAGTGGGCTTGGCACACAGATGCTGGAATCGAAGGATACCCCTCCAAATCGACGGGCAGCAAAATTCTCCTCACCGCTGTCCATCTTCCTCTTCTCCACCAGGGCGGTCACGATTCCGATTGCGTGTCAAACAAGATTCTGCGGCTTTTGCGCCTGTTTTTACCGGATTGGCTGCAGCGCATACAAAGAGAGCTGGGTAACCTGGTCAGCAAGCGCGGTTGGTGGAGACTAGAAGATGTTTTTTTTCGATTCAACAATCACCCATTGCCTTGCTGTGTCGCTAACCTGACGGTCATGTGTAGGGCAGCTAGGATAGATCTAGTGTGCGATTTTGAGTGGTTGCCTACAGGCTTCACATTGCTCGTGTTGCGCAAGACGATGGCTGTAGAAATATAGTAAGAGCCACGCGTTCAACTTTATCGTCTGCGCGGAGAGAGAGAGATGTACGCACACAAAGGCTGTCGAACGCAAACCCCACGGAACATGATGATGCGAAGATAATGATTGGCAGTGCCGGCACCTGCCCGATTTTCACATGGCACTCGTACGTGTTTTGCATATTGCATGGGCTGGCATTGACAGTTCTGCGGAGAATGTACCTGAGACGGCATCACGATACTAAGTATGCACCAAGGACTGGGCATAGCTGCTGTAGCTTCCGCTGTCTTATCTGCACATGTCGAGTGGCCGTCCAGCATCCAGAATAGGCCATCAGACTCGAAAGGTTATTGTCAATGTCGTTTGCCGTATCACCTTCCCCTTGCAAGACTGCGTATGCACATTGGGAAGACTAGTACCACCCTGGACATAGTCGGACCCCATAACAGAGACACCTTAAGGTCCCGTTGCTACATGTGGGCAAGCAAGCGCAGCATAGCAGAGCGGCCTGGCTGAAACATGTTTGTCTTTCCGACTCACCACTGAGCAACGCGGGCAAGTCATATGCGCACACCCGTTCGGGGTAGCGGGACACGTAGTGAGGTACAGTAAGAACCTCTGCAGACTGACTGACTGACTGACTGAGCGTTTAGGGCTGCAGCAATTAGGCAAGCTGACGGCATATACGTAGATAGAATACGATCAGACGGTACAGACCCAACCTGGACTCGGTACCCACTTAGTGCCCCTCCACCAAGCACCTGTCACGAGTTTCCGGGGTTGGCGCGACTGCCTGTCGAGTGCGAGTGTGAGTGTGGCTGCTGCAGGGTAGTGAATGATCAATGATCCGCCGGCCAAGCCACTAGCGTCCGCGTACTTAAACCACGGTCCCCGCTCTGTCTACCCGACCATCTTCCCAACTTATGAATCGCGTCGACGAGTACATTCGTTCCTTCACTTCGAAACACAGCACCAATGGCCGAGACGTGCATAGTCTGCCTCGGCGATCTCGTCCCCCGAGACGACGGCCCTACCGCCACCGTACCACCGCTCGCGATCCACTCCCTTGAGAATAGTGCTGATGTCCCAGCCGGACACCAACATGATGCCAAGAACAAAGACGTGGCTGTATCCTCTGTCAAGGACGAGGACATGGTAGCACATTTGCTTCCATGTGGCCATGACCTGCACAATGACTGTCTCAAGCCTTGGGTCGAGCGAGCGAACAGCTGCCCTATATGCCGAGCCAGTTTCAACATGGTCGAGCTCAGCGCATGCGTTGGAGGTATGTTTGTCCTGGATACTACGGAGCTCTGCAGTCATGACGTTGTTTTCGTTGCCTGGTAGTAGCCTGGCTACTGGCTAAATGGTCAGTCGAGCACAACACAACTTTCTGCCCATCCTTATGCTGTTGCGCCACATGACATGGACTTGAAACGACGAATCGCCGGCTGACATTTGTATAGGCCCCAAGATTTCCGAATACACCGTCCAAGACAAGCAGCAAGTCGCCGATATCGATCCATCCATGATCATCGAGGAGGACTATACCCTCGAAGATGATGGAAGTTATGACGCATGTATGGTCTGCGACGAGTTTGGCGACGCGTCACAACTCATGTACTGCCACAGCTGCGAGCAACTGTGCCATGTCTTCTGCGCTGGGCTTGACCGGATGCCCTCGCGTGGCCCCTGGTACTGTCAGGGCTGTGTCGAGAACCCCGGTTTGCTCGAGGCTGCATCCAGACGACGACCTGCTATCCGAGGCCCGGCTGCCTGGATTAATGGTAGAAGCCGTGTGCCCCGCCACAATCAAGCCCCTGATGAATGGGTAGGAGTTTGGCAGAGCGTTTGGGACCGCTTACAGTTCGATATTGAATTTCCCTTTGACGAAGAAGAGCAGTCTGAGAACCAGTCCGATGTTACGCGCCGCGAGGATCGCAGATGGGAAGAACGCATGCGTGTAGCGCGGCGGGCAGGAGCAGGCAATCGATTCCAGATGGTCACTGATAACGTTGTCACTGGGAGACGCCGCAACTCCAACCTAACAGCACAGCCTACCAACCGAACATTACATCACGACCCGCCAAAAACGCCAAAAGATCCCGAATCACAGGAAGAATTACGCGCGTGGAACCAATTCGAAAAGGCTCGCGAACAACTCGCTCAGGCCGAGGCACAACCTGCACCCAGTGTGGCGAGCACAAGCAGTCGACGGGCACGCAAGCGGAAGTCTATTGATTCTTCTGCAGAGTCGGAGCCTCGCGAGCAGAAACCAGAGCGCAAGTTGAAGCGTCCTCGGACACGTATACATGTGGACAATGGGGAGTCATCAGCGGCGGCGGCTCGTCGCAATACCGCTGCGCATGCGCCTGCAGCGGCGGCGGCATCATCGCCACCAGCTGCAAATGGCGAATCATCTGCCCCTGCTCCTGGCTTTTTGCAATCTCTCTTGCAAGAAGTCGAGGTGGATCGGTTTGCCGAGCGCGATAAGGAGATTGCCGCCCCTCAGCCTCGGCGCATTATCGTTGAACGTGCTTGCTCGCCACAGCACTCATCACCGGGACTATCTCCCGTCTATCATACACTCCCTGGCATGACGACACCGCCACCTTTGAATCTCGCTCGTACTGCGTCACCTGCGCAAAAGGAGGCCCAACTGTCACCCACTTACTCACCATACTCGCCCGCAGACGACGATCGCGCTGGTCGCCGTAAGCTCGCGCATCGCTCTGTTGGTCTTAGCAGCCCGCCCCGCTCCAAGGACTCGTCACCTATCCGTCCATCACTTTCCTACTCCACCAAGGCTGAACTGCAGCGCATGGTGACTGCAGTCTTGAAGCCATTGTACCTAAAAAAGGAAGTTTCAAAGCAGGAATACACAGATGTGAATCGCGATGTATCACGCTTGCTGTACGAAAAGGTTGGCGAGGCGGGCGCCGACGCACTTGCTGACCAAGACACTCGCGAAAAGTGGCAGAAGATGGCTAGCAGCGAGGTACACAATGCTATCAAGGCATTGCCGCGCAACCTGGCTGGAGCACTTTCGCCTGCTGCTGACGACTCTGCTTCATCGTCTGGGTAAGAAGTTGTTATAATTGTAATTATTATTATTATTATTATTATTATCATTATCATTTTACTATTACTACTCCTGCTACTGCTATTTTTCCCCTCCGTTGCGATAGAGGGGGGGGGTCGGGGGGCGTATATCTTTATTAGTTGGGGGGAGGGCGGTTTCTTTTGTCCCAACTGGCGCACCATGACGGCGTGTCATGGCGAAATGGGGTTTGGTCCAAAGCGAAGGTCTCATGATACCACTGTGGGGGGTTTTTTTGACTTGATTTGTGCTCTTGTTTTTTTGGGGGGTTCTTTTGGCATGCATGGCGTTCGTTTGATAGTAAGCGTAGTCGATATGATATAGTTGTCTCTTTTTTCTTTCTCTCTCTCTCTCTCCTTTCCCTTCTTTGCGTTAGGATCGCAGATGAATACCATTTGAGACGCGGTAAAATATTTTGCCGGTAATCACTTTTTGCATGCAGTTTTTGGTTTTAGCTACGATGTGATGTTGTGCCTGTATTTCATTAAATGAATGGGGGGGATCGACTTGCTTGATTCAAATTAAGCAGGGAATTGCATATTTTTTCTCTCATGTGCATATTGACTGGACTTTTTGGTTTATTATAGCTAGCTCAAAATGTGTAATAGTATTCTTCGTTTTCGTTCTCAAGTCTCCATAGCTGGAACGCGTAGACACATCCATTCTCCCCCCTTTCCTCTCTCTCTCTCCCTCTCTCCTAGTACTCATTCCTCCTGTACTCATTCTCACCATAGCCCTGTTGCTGATGTCCCTGCTGTTGATATCCTTGCTGCAGATATCCCTGCTGATAACCTTGATATTGTTGATGTTGCTGTTGTGGTGGAGGATAATTTCCAGTCTGGTACTGCGGTGGAGGCGGCGATTGCTGCTGATACGACTGGGGTGGAGGAGCGTACTGCTGGTCTGGTCTGTACTCTTGATGCTGTGAAACAGGAGGATGAGGGGGTCTTTGTTCGTATGCCGCAGCCCCCCCACCTATATTCTGCTGCACAGGACTTCCCACGCTGACATTTTCGTTACCAATGTCATCTGGCACGTTGATTTTGACGTCGGGGAGGTACCGCTGGACTTTTTGCTCTACCATGGATTGCACAAAGACCCAGCTTTCGCGCTCGAAGCGACGGTGACCACCGTTGACGACGCCGAGAATGCTCTCGCGGAGTGTCTCTTGCACTTTGCGGATAAGATCGCGAATCTTGCCGAGGAGCTTGGCTTTGATGTCGTCGCCAAAGCCGCGGTCTGCATTGGGTTCTGCGTCACGGTCCAGCTGTGAGTCGAAGGGGTTACCACCGAGGATTTTCTCCAGTGGCCGCTGGAACTGGTCGGGCAAGAGCTCGAAAAGCTGTTTTTCGATTTGTCCAAGTACCTTGCGGAACTCGAGGCGTACTTCTCGATGCACTTTTGCTAGTCCTGTGCTTAGTTTGTCGCTGATGACGCGTGAGAAGCCGCCTCCACTGCTGCCGTTGTCGCCATCGCGACTCGACTCGTCGAAGCCTCTAGCGGATCCTTCGTTTCCGCTCCTCTTCTTGCCGAAAAGGTTCCCGAGACCCTTGACCAAGTCGCCTACTTGCTCTGCGATCTCGGCTTTTGCACCTTCGCCCAGGTCCCTCGAGCTGGTGTTCCCACGCAGCCAGCGCTTGATATGGTCCAGCGCAATGCGGGTGAACTGCTCAGCAATAGGCGCATGCTGCGATCGCAACTTCTCACCTACCACCTGCTTGATCTCAGGGCTGATAAGCCTAGCTTTTTCTTCTGGGTTTCGCGACGCATCTTTGATAGTGTTGGACAGCATGCCGAGGAGACCTCCAATTTCGAATCCTTGGCCACTACCTCCCCCACCATCAGACCCATTCCGGTTTTCGAGACTATCCTGCACTACGTTCAGGGCCGAGGACAAGAACCCCCTTGCTCCAGATGAAAAATCCACATCTTGAGATCGGGCTTGATCCGGCGCCCCTCGATTGTCATTCCCTTGTGTGAGTGCAAATATTTCACGCAAATCCCCACCTGCCTCATCAGAAATCTGTCCAAAGCTGCGGGTCAACTTTGCTATTTCGTCTGCGAACGGCAGCGACTGTCCGCCGTACGCGTCGGGTGCTGCATCACTGAGATTCCACGGGCCGCCCGACGATGAGCCACGATTGCCATGTCCAGAAGATGAGTCTTGATTGAAAAGGGAGCGAAAGGCATCCACAACTTGTGTTTCGAGGCTATCGATTGTTTTTTGTTGGAAATCTTCCAGTTCAGACGCAATGCGGGGTTGGATCTGGGGTGCCAGCGAGTCAACGTATTCGTCGACCTTTTGCATCAGGGCTTCGGGGAGGCCGCGGGATGACATTTTTGGAAAAAAAGGAAGAATGCTAGTATTTTCTTAGCTATCTGTTCCGAAACCTATTGAGGAGAAATTAATTAAAGTGATGTTGATGATGTAGATGGGGGTAGGAGTTGAGGGGCTGCACGAAACGTGGCTGGGGACAAGTGGCGCTATCATAGATGGGCAGGAAGAATGACGTCTGTACTAGTGCCAGGCAAGCAATAGTGAGGCACTGCTGTGCATCTCGTACGCCAATATACTTGCACGTGACTTGTGTAAAAACTAAGCAATAAGTAAAAATATACATACGACAGCGGGGATTCGCTAGTGGTCACCCACCTAACTGCTAATCCGCCGGTAGAAAGCTTGTATAGGGCAGATTAGATAGAATGCCTAGCTATCTTATAAATGTTATTAATTTATGTATATCTTATAGCTATATTTTAAGCTACTTTTCTAGATACGAACTATCAACATATAACGTGTTTCACTAGTAAGCGGGCCACTCTAGTTAGCGTGGTAAATAGCGGGTAGAGGGTGGGTAGCTAAATAACTTAGCGAATACTTATCTAAATTAGGTAAGTAGTAACTTATTTTAAAGCTTACTATTAGCTCTATAACT